>NW_026555344.1:17721958-17925915 GCF_029017545.1 Prosopis cineraria
ATATTTAAAGGAAATTTTTCTTTCGTTTCCCAAATTTAATTCATTGACACTAGCTTAGAATAAGTGAGTCAAAGAAGCTTGTCTTTATCTTTTCCAAGTCATATTTTTAATTGATTTAGATATTATCAATAATTGTTATTACAATTGAACCAGGATATTTTCAATAGTTGGCTCTCAAATTTAACACACTAGATTTTGTTAATTTTGTTACAAGCTTCTTCTTCTTTTTTTTTGGGAGAAAAAAGTATGAACTATATGATATTATATATACATACTTGATTTATAAATTTGGAAAACTAAGCAAATTACCTCCTGAATTTAAGTCGAGTAATACCATATACTTTGAACTCATTTATTATATAAAATTATTCTCTTAACTTTTGAAAATGATGTAATCTAGCTTTTGTTGTTAGTAAAAGTTAATTTTGATCCATAAATTGATAAAAACATGACCCAAAAAAATTATGAAAATGATCAAAAGATTTTTTGGTTCCTTTTGTAATTTTTTGGGTCATTGACTATAATTTTTTTTGGTCTTTTCTATAATTTTTGAGATCATCTTCTTATTTTTTTAAGTTAATTGATGCTCATTTTAACTTTTATCAACAACAAGGGTTTAAATTACATTATTTTTAAAGGTTAAGAAATTAATTTATATAATAAATAAATTCAAGAACTATGACGTGATCTAACCTGAAGTTTAGAGGAAAATTGGTTCATTTGCCCTCTTAATATAGAAGGATGAATTTCATGCAATACCGACCACGGTAAAATTAGAAAAAGGGGCGCGCGTATATACTGTACTTGTGTCAGGGTGCGGCCATGCGGGTTTGTTTCTCTTGTTCTTACGTTGAAAATTTGTGTATGATACATTATTTTTAATATTAAAAGCCCGTGTTAACTAAACTAAATTAAAGTAAAGGGGTCAATGAGTCAATTGATTTTATCTCGTGTAAGTCTTGTTAATGAGAACAAGATAAAAGTAAAGAGGTATAATTTTCTCTCCATTAAATGAGCAAGAGAAATGGGGAAGAAAAAGTGATTAATTTCATCTAGACGCTATAATATATTAAAATAAAACTTATACATTTATCATAACATTTATATAATTCCCATTATATATTACTAATGAGATAAAAGTACAATTGAAAATTATTTTATCCAATTTTAAATTTTATTTTTAAACTTATTATATATACAATGATATAAACAAACTTGTAGGTCTAACTAAACTAAACCTAACTCAGTGCTTACAGTAGTGAGAATATGGAATTCATCAGAAAAAATCAACGTTTTAGAATCAGGAAAGACAATAAAAATGAAAAAAAAAAATGGAGATATACCTTAGGACCAAGAGAAATTGATTTCCACGCTGGATTGGGGATTGTCGCATTCAATAATTTGATTATTAATGGAGGGAAAGTCAGACGAAATGCAGACAAATAAGGCCGACAAAGGAAAATATTTATGAACAAATATTATTTTCCCTTTTTCATTTTCTTTTCTTAAGCAAGTGGGGGAAAAATAGAGTTTTTTTTTTCCTTATTTCTTTTCTCATACTTTTCTCACCTACTAGTGTAGTATTAGTGCGCGATAAGTTAAAAATAGAAATGAAAAAAAAAAATAACTATTATAAATATATATTATGGATGTCCATAACTCATAGCCCTTAGAATTCTTTTATTCTTAATGTCTTCATGAATGGTATGGAAGGAGTTTTAATTTTAATAGTTTATAACTTTCAAATATTACATAATACACCATTATATGTCTCATTATATTTTTGTAACATTAGGGTAGGATTTGGAATAGTTGGAGGCCTATAAATAGAGGTCATATGCAAAAACATATGTACACTAATGAATAAGAATTCTCCTTCATTGTTTTCTCTCCATTTCTTGTATTGTCTTATCCTTCTCTACTCTCATATAACTATATTTTACAATACGTTATTAGCATGAATTGGCTTGAAAATAAGGTATGAGCTTTTAGTTAGATTAATTGTTCTTATATTATATATATATATAACTATATTTTTATATTATTGTTTTATTAACATTCATGGTTATGTTGTCTTATATTTTATTGTTTTATTTTTCTATCATTTCATTTTCTTAGTTATGAAGTAATTTTAAAATTTCTCCATTTTATTCATTTGAAAATAATCATGTGATTAGTGATTTAATTTAATCAAGTCTCATTTGATATCCATTGCTTTATTTTTATTATTTGTTATTATATATTTTTTATGGAGACTGATATACTATTTTCTTTCTTTATATTTATGTATTTGATGTCATCATCATGGCTATTATTATTATTGTTGTTATTATTATTATTCATTTATTTATTATTTTTATTATTATTTTGATTTCTTTAAATTAATACTATATATACAATTATACATTTTGTGTTTGTTTATGTGCATGTATTGATCAATTTATGTTGTTAATATAATTTTTTTTATTTATATAAATTATTTGTTTTATCCTTCATTTTTGCTTTACTATATTCTTTATCTTTATTATGCTTTATTTGTTTTGTAAGTTTGGTTATTTATATTTGTGTTTCTTTTATTGTGTTTTATTATAAATTATATTTTCGCATGTGTGTGTGAAATATTTTTTTACTATAATATTATTTATTATGATTATTATTAATTTTGTATAATTCTAATTGTTATTATATTTTAGTTTGAAATCATGGCAAATCTTGTCAAACCTTGAATTTATTGCTCTTGATATTACGGGAAAGAATATCTATCATAGTGCTAGATGCTGAAATTCACCTAGAGGCCAAAGGTCTAGGATATGCAATTTACCTGGAAATCAAGAAAGTAGTCAAGATAAGGCCAAGGTAATGATATTCCTCATCATCATCTTCATGAAGGGCTAAAACTGAGTACCTTATAGTAAAAGATCACTAGAATTGTGGATTGAACCTAAAAGAAAGATATGACCACCAGAAAATGATCATTTTATCTAAAGCCCGATATGAATGGATGCATTTGAGGTTACAAGATTTTAAAACTATAAGTGAATATAATTCAGCAGTTTTAAAAACTAAGTTCTCAATTGAAATTATGCGGTGAGAAAATCAATGATAAGGACTTATTAGAGAAGACATTTTCAACTTTTCACGCTTCAAATGTGCTCCTGTAACAGCAATACCGTGAAAAGGGTTTTTAAAAAGTATTCTAAATAATTTCTTATCTTCTTGTGGCTGAACAAAATAATGAGTTGCTGATGAAAAATCATGAAAATCCTCCCACTGGATTAGCTCCATCCCTGAAGCGAATGTGGCTATAGCCATAGACATGGTCATGGCAGGGGACGTGCTAATTACCATTATAATAGTGGTGGTGTTACTAGTTAAATCCTTATGCCCACCAAAAGAAGAAAATAATGAAGGGCAAAAAAGAGATAAGAGTGGCCCTTCAATAGTGTTTTGAAAATCAGTGTTATCGGTTGTGGTATGGAAGGGGCATTGGTCACGTACCTGTCGTACGCCTGAACATCTAGCAAGCTTTATCAAGCCTCCATCAAAAGAAATTCCAATAATGTGGAATCAAATTTTACTTTCAAAACGATGATGTTAAGGCACATGTTACATACAAAAATGATAACATTAATGAGTTGGATGATATTAATGGCCTTGATGCTATGGCATACTTGGAGGTGGCTGATTTCTTTGAAATTAGGATTAGAACGTTTGGTTGTAAACTAATTAGACTAATTGGATTCTGTTTCATTTATGTTTCTTGTTTTCTTGTAATTTAGGTTATGTTTCATTTAGCTTTCTTGTTTTCTTGTAATAAAAGCATTATTGCTATGAATATAAATTTCATTTTATTAAGTATATTTTAATACCTCTTCTTCTTTTGTTGACGAATATGGATATTCCCTTTTCTTTCATTGGACACAAGAATGAAGATATTGTCTCGTGGATAGTGCTGCAATGCACACCATACTTAAAGATAAAAAATATTTTACTTGTTTAACAATAAGAGATGGAAGCGTTAATACCATAGCGGGTAATACTAAATTAATCGATGGCTCCAGAAGAGCAATTATAATATTAACCGAAGGAACAAAAATTATTATAGATGGCACATTATATTCATCTAAGTCCTAAAGAAATTTATTAAGCTTTAAAGATATTCGCCGAAATGGGTATCATATTGAGACTACAAGTGAGAAAGATATTGAATATTTACATATTATAGATTTTAGATCTAGAAAAAAATGTGTCCTATAGAAATTATCCACATTATCTTCTGGTTTGTACTATACAACTATTAGAACAACTGAAATAAATGCAACAGTCAATAAGAAGTTTACCAATCAAGATACATTTATCATTTGGCATGACTGGTTAGGCCATCCCAGTTCAACTATGATGCGGAGAATTATTAAAAATTCATATGGACATCTATTGAAGAACCAGAAGATTCTTCAATTTAAGGTTTTTTTCATGTGCTGCTTGTTCTCAAGAAAAATTAATTAAAAGACCTTCAATTGTGAAAGTGAGAATTAAATCTCCTGCTTTTCTTGAACATATCCAAGGGGATATATGTGGATCTATCCATCCACCATGTAGACCATTCATATATTTTATGGTTTTATTAGATGTATCTACAAGATGGTCACATGTGTGTTTGTTATCAACACGTAATTTAACATTTGCTAGATTACTTGCTTAAATAATTTGATTAAGAGCACAGTTTTCAGATTATGTAATTAAGACAATTCATCTTGATAATGCGAGTGAATTTTCATCGCAAATTTTTGATGAATATTGCATATCAACTGGAATAACAGTTGAAAAATCTATTGCTCATGTCCACACTCAAAATGGTTTAGCAAAATCATTCATTAAACACCTCCAATTAATAGCTAGACCAATGTTCTTAAGAAATAAAACTTCTTATTTTCACATGGGGACATGCGATTTTACATGCAGCAGCACTTGTGCGCATCAGGCCAACAAGTTATCATAAATTTTCCCTGTTACAATTGCCTTTAGTTAGGAGCCAAATATTTTCCATCTTAGAATTTTTAGATCTGCAATGTTTGTTCCTATTGCTCCACTATAACAGACAAAGATGGGACCTCAAAGGAGGTGGGAATATATATTGGTTTTGAATCTCCTTCTATAATCAAGTATCTAGAACCATTAATTAGAAATTTATTCACGGCACATTTTGATGATTGCCATTTTGATGAAACAATTTTCCCAACATTAGAGAGAGAAAATAAGCAACTGGGGAAAGAAATTACATAGAATGAATTATCATTATCTCATCTAGATCCTTGTATAAAGCAATGTAAACTTGGAGTTAAAAGAATAATTCATCTGTAAAATATTACAAATCAATTGCCAGATGCATTTACTGACCTTATAAGAATTACCAAATCTCATATTCCAGCTGAAAATGTTCCTATTAGAATTGATGTCCTAGTGGGACAATTATAAAGTGTAAATGAATCTAAGTCACGTCTAAAACGATGATAGCTAATTAGTTCCAAAGATAAAATTCTTAGAAAGAAAAAAGGAACACAAAATAAAGATGGTATTGTAGAGGAGGCTGGTACTCTAGAAGAGTGCGGAGACAAACTAAACAAAATACCCCAAAAGAGGTCTAGGTATCTGAAGATAATGAAGAGATTTTGATAAGTTATGTCACCATAGGAAAAGATGGAACCAGAAAAATATAATTGTCGACAACATATTTTCATATAATGTTGCTGTGGAAACAATGAATCAAAATGAGGATCTAAAACCAAAATTGATTGAAGAATGTAGACATAGAAATGATTGGCTAGAATGGAAAGATGCAATTCAAGCATAATTAAATTACTTTCAAAACGTGAAGTTTTTGGATCTATAGTTTGAATACCTAATGGTGTAAAGCCAGTTGGATATGGATGGGTATTTATGTGAAAATAAAATGAAAAAAATGAAGTCATTAGATATAAAGTACGACTAGTAGCACAAGAATTTTCGCAAAAACCTGGTATTAATTATAAAGAGACATATTCTCCTATGGTGGATGCAATCACATTAAGATATCTAATTAGTCTGGCAGTACATAGAAAATTTGATATGCGCCTAATGGATGTTGTTTACAACCTATCTATATGGCTCTTTAGATGTAGAAATTTACATGAAAATCCCTAAAGGATTCAAATTGCCAAAAGCATGTAAAGATTCTTGGAGAAAAATATGCAATTCATTACATAAATCTTTGTATGGATTGAAACAATCTGGAAGGATGTGGTATAATTGTCTCAGTGAATATTTGTTAATGAAGGTTATAAAAATGATCCAATCTCTCAATGTGTTTTTATAAAGAAAATGGGTCAGAGTTTGTTATAATTGCTATCTTTGTAGATGATTTAAATATAATTGGAACTCCTAAAGAGCTCCAGAAAGTAGTTGATTATTTAAAGAAAGAATTTGAAATGAAAGATCTAGGAAGAACAAAATTTTACCTCAATTTACAAATTGAGCACTTAGCAAATGAAAATTTTCTTCATTAATCAACTTATATTAAAAAAATATTGAAGTGATTTTACATAGACAAAGTGCATCCATTAACTATTCCGATGGTTGTATGATCTTGATAAGAAAAAAGATCCTTTTCACCCTCAAGAGAATGATGAAGAACTTCTAGTCCTGAAGTATTATATCTTAGTGCTATAGGTGCACTGATGTATCTTGCTAATTCAACAAGACCTGATATTGCATTTGCTGTAAATTTATTAGCAAGATTTAGTTCTTCCCTAATAAAAAGGCATTGGAATAGAGTTAAACACTTATTTCGATATCTTTAAGGGACAATTGATGTGGAATTATTTTATTCTAATGAATTTTGATCACAACTTATTAGTTATACAGATGCAGGATTTGATCAGATTCACATAAAGGTAGATCACAAACTGGATATTTGTTTACTTGTGGTGGTATAGCAATATCTTGGCATTCAATAAAACAAACTTTAGCTGCTGTCTCATCAAATCACGCTGAAATAATTGCAATTCATGAAACAAGTAGAGAATGTGTTTAGCTAAGGTCAATGATCCATCATATCCAAAAGATGTGTGGTTTATTGTTGAAAAAAAAGATTCCAACAATATTATTTGAGGATAACACAGCGTGTATAGCTCAATTGAAAGGAGGATATATCAAAGGAGATAGAACAAAACATATTTCTTCAAATTTTTTTCATTCATGACCTTTGGAAGAGCGGTGATATAGATGTTCAACAAATTTGCTCATGTAATAATCTTGCAGATTTGTTTACTAAGACATTACCAACTTTGACATTTGAGAAATTAGTGTATGGAATTGAAATACATAGACTTAGAGACATAAAGTGATGATGTCATCAGGGGGAATGGAGTGATATTGTTACTAGGGGGAGACTATGGGGAATAAATATTATGTTGTATTCTTTCTAAGATTTTGTCCCACTGGGTTTTCTTATAAAAGTTTTTAATGAGGCAACATTAGTGAATATTTAAAACATTATGTACTCTTTTTCCTTCAATAGGTTTTTTATCCCATTGGGTTTTTTCAAGTAAGGTTTTAATGAGGCACGATGTTTGTTATGGACATCTAAGGGGGAGTATTATAAATATTATGTTATGGATGTCCATAACTCATAGCCCTTAGGATCCTTTATCCTTAATGTCCTCATGAATGGCATGGAAGGAGTTTCTAGTCTTAATAGCTTATAACCTTCAAATGTTACATAATACACCATTATATGTCTCATTATATCTTTGTAACATTAGGGTAGGACTTGAATGGTTGGAGGCCTATAAATAGAGGTCATGGCCAAAGCATATGTACACTAATGAATAAGAATTCTCCTCTATTGTTTTCTCTCCATTTCTTGTATTGTCTTATCCTTCTCTACTCTTCATATTAACTATATTTTACAATAATAACAATATTTTACATATTGTATCCACATGATGCTTTTAATATGATTGGTAGAGCCAAGAATTTGAGCTAGGTTCATTGGGCCAATTCATTAATTTTTAATTTATTAATTTTATGACATTTTCATAGAGTTAGACTAGCTCTATAGCCCTCGTGTGTGTGTGTTTTTTTTTTCTTTGTGGTGTATATTTTAAATTATTTAATGATGTGATTATGTTTTAAAACAAACCTTAACATGTTTTAAAAAAACTCACGCATGAACACAAAGTAACGCATAAATAAATTAAATCATAAAGTAAACAATAAAATATTTGAAAAGAAAAGAAAAGGGGTAATTATTTTCTAATTTCATTTTAAGCTTCAATCTTATTAATTATTACGTATGTGACAAATAACAGTTGAGATATATTGTAAAAGACATTAAAAATTTAAAATAGGAGTTAAAAATTTAAAATAGGAGAGAACGATACAATTAAGGATTCTATGAGATAATTATGTACAATGAAGACTTGTGCACAACTAAAATTTTAAAATTTTACAACTCAAATTTTTATATGTATAATTTGTAAGTTCTCATTTCATGTTAATCTAATTTCAAGGCAGTTAACCATCATTTTCTTCTTTTTAAAATTGGGTGGTGAGTTCAGTTCTTACTGTTAAGTCAAAAAAGAAATTTTGCCCCATCCAAGATAATTATCATTATCACTCAACAATATGTGCTTTCCTTTCTACTCCATCCCCATTCTTAAATACTTTCAAGTTCATTATACTATAGATTATAGTACTTTAGGCATTGAGCCGTTATTAAAAATGATAAGAAAAATATTACGTTCTTGTTTATGGGTACGTTTTCGACTTATAAGAAGAAACAAACTGATTAATCAAACTTGGACATCAACTTTGGATTATGGGCACGACCAAACCAAGTCAATGTTAATTGAATATCTCAATTCATGTATCAAAAAAGATTGAATAGAGTAACATATGCGTATCTAAAAAATCCTTGATCGCTTGCTAGAAACACCTCAATTGCCTCAAGTATAGATAGACGCACAACCCACTGACCCCCGTAGTCATCAGAGAGTTCAGAGATAATGGAGTAAGTGAAAACTATCGTGTGTTTGTGTTTATCAACTAATCAACTTATATGAACCAGATCATTAAACACTATAATAAATAAATAAATTAAAAAATAAATTATATTTTATTATCTCTGACTTAGTCAATTAAGAGATAGGGAATAACTGACGGCTACAGGGTTATAGGTTGGGCTTCTGCTCATTATGCTCACTTGTGTGGCCCACCTATCATGGTTCACACAAGATCATAAAAACTAATTTGTTTGGGCTTATTAATTAATGTATATCCATAAATAAATATTCTAACAATCTCCCACTTGGATTTCATTAATTAAGCAAGTTGTATAAATAAGTCACAAACAAAATTTAGAAAATGAAACTTCACAAAATCACTAGATCCTATAGGAAAACAATTGATATAATGTCTCATAATCTGAATTGAATGAAATACAAAATTTTTATTCCAAATACATTTCAGGAAGATAACAACATAAGATCACTGATTCTTATAGGGAAATAAGTGACATGTATAGCATACCACAACAGAATCATTGAATCCTATTGGGATACAAATGATATAGACGTATCTAATTGAACTAAACATAGAATGGGTCTTCTGACCACAACTCGGCAAAGAGATGACACAAAGTCACTAAATCCTATAGGGAAACAAGTGACATAAGGTGCACTAACACAAATCATTGAATCATGTGGGAAAACAAATGATATAAAGCACCGTAACATCTCTAAACCTAGATTGAAACTCAGTAGAGAAACAATACAAGATCACTGAATCCTAGTAGAAAACAAGTGATACAAGATACATAAACTCGAGTCATTGAATTCTATGGGGAAACAAATGATATAAGGCATCTCATTGTTTCTGAAATAAGAACTAAGCATAATAGCGAAAAATGACCTTAAACTGTTAAATGTCCTTAAAAACACATAACTGAAACTCCCATTAAACCAAGGCTATCTCAAAAAGATCAATAAAACCCACATGAATAAGCCTTTGGTCATACACATGCATAAACATACATTCACCACAGAAGTGAACTAGATAAGTCTAAGTGTCTATCATATTCTCACTAGTACAAAAATATGAAATTTATGGAATACTTTTTACATCGGTTAGAGGGCAAATGGTGTAAAAAATTTAGGCGGTGGAATTTTTGTAATTATGTTGAAGTTTTTGACACTTTTTACACCGAGTGGACCTTCATCTAGTGTAAAAAACTAAGTTTTTACACTGAGTGGACTGACCCGTTGTAAAAGGACAACTTTTACACTAGGTGCATGGCCAGTTCACCCGATGTAAAAGCCATACTTTTTACACCGGGTGGACTCACCCGGTGTAAAAAGACAACTTTTTACACTAGGTGCATGGTTAACTTTTTACATCAGATGCACTTACCCGGTGTAAAAAGTCTTCTTTTCACACCAGGTAGCCATACACCCAGTGCAAAAAGTATGGCTTTTACACTGGGTGAGTCCACCCAGTGTAAAAAAAACTCACCGGTGTAAAAACTCAAAACTTTTTACACCAGGTGGACTCACCAATTGTAAAAAGTTTGTTTTCTACATCAGGTGGTCTACTTTTTACACTGGGTGACCCTTCACCCGGTGTAGAAATTTTTTAAATTACCTTCCTTTCATATAGTCTCCTTCCTCCATTCATTTGCTCTCCTTCAATTGCTCTCCTCCCTCTCGCCGCCCTCCCCCTCCTCCCTCTCCCTGTCGCCTCCCCTCCCCTCCCTATCCTACCCTATCGCCACCCCCTCCCCCTCGTCTCCCCCTCCTTGGCCTACCCCTTCCCCCTTGTCTCCTTCTCCCAGTCGCTTGCCTCCCTCCCCTCGTCTCCCCCTCCCTCACCGCCCCTTCCCCCTCGTCTCCCCCTCCCTCACCGCCCCTTCCCCCTCGTCTCCCCTTCCCCCTCGTCCCCTCCCTTGCCCGCCCCTTCCTCCTCTCCCTACCCTCCCTCCTCAGTGCCGTTACCTTGCCACCACTCCTTCTCCCCTTCTCACTCTCTTAGTGCTGAGCTATTGCTGCAGCTGCCGCCATCCAGGTATGTGTTGAATATGAATTTTAAATTTTATAATGCTTAAATTTAGTTTTTAACAATATTGATTATTGTTGGGAGTGCTGTTAGTGGCTTTATAAGGCCTTAGATTGTTGCATGTGATCATTTATTTAGTTTAAAATTGTTAATTTTCTCGTGTAAAATTTTCTAAAACTTTTGAGAAGTCTAATTTTTAGGGGAGACTCTGTCAAAATTTTTTTTAATTCATTCTTTCCTCTAAATTGCTTAAATTTAGTTTTTAATGATATTGATTGTTGCTGGGAGTGCTGTTGGTGGCTTCATAAGGCCTCAGGTTATTGCATGCGATCATTTATTTGGTTTAAAATTGTCAATTTTTTGTTGTAAATATTTTTTAAAAGTCTTGGGATATCCAATTTTCAGGGGAAACTCTGCTGAAATTTTTTCAAATCTTAAATTAATTAGGAATTTAGTTTCTTGAAATAGTTTGAAGGTAATAACATTAGTTATATTCTTTAGGAGGTGACACATGGATCGTAGTTGGATGAATGCTAGACAAACGAGTGATGAGTATGATAATGGGGTGAAAGAATTTTTAGAATTTGCTAACAAAAATGCTGTTGACAGTAGTAAAAGGTTCTATTATCCTTGTGTTAATTGTTTGAATGAGAGAAGACTAGGTGTTTTTGAAATAAGAGAGCACTTAGTTTGTGATGGGATTTACAAAAATGATACAATATGAATTTAGCATGGTGAGCGATTGGAAAATTATAGTACTCAATGTGTAGAAGTTGATAATCTTGATGATGAAGTAGAAATGAATAAAGATCAGTTAGAGGACATGATTTGTGATGTTGGGGAAGAGGCTTTTGAACGAGCACATGTGTATGAGAACTTGTGCACTGACGCAGAAAAGCCTCTATACCCGGGGTGCATTGATTTTAGTTTGTTATTTGGGGTGTTAAAACTAGTTACCTTAAAGGCAAGAGTTGGGTGGAGTAACCAAAGTTTCACATGGTTGCTAGAGTTACTTTAAATAATGTTTTTGAAAGGCAATGCACTACTAAATCGTTATTATAATGCCAAGAAGATCTTGTGTCTAATGAGTATGAAGTATAAAAAAATACACGCATGTCCTAATAAGTGTGTGTTGTATAGAAAAGAGCTTGAAGGGAAGGAGAAGTGTCCGAAATGTAAGGCACCATAGTACAAAGAGAAGGAGGCTCCTACAAAGGTCTTATGGTATCTTCCAATTATACCAAGGTTCAAGCATTTGTTTGCAAATACTAATGATGCAAAGAACTTGATGTGGCATGCAAATGAGAGGATATTTGATGGAAAACTTCGACATCCAGCCGATTTTCCTCAATGGAAGAAAATTGATCAATTGTTTTCCAAATTTGGCAATGAGCCAAGGAACTTGAGGGTCAGACTTTTTACCGATAGAATGAATCCTTATGGTAGTCTTAGTAGTATACATAGTTAATGACCTATTCTTTTGGTGATTTACAATCTATCACCTAGGTTGTGCATGAAACGGAAGTACATGATGCTATCTATGTTGATTTCAGGACCAAAACAACGTAGAAATGATATTGATATTTACCTAAGACCTCTAATTGAAGATTTGAAAGTGTTGTGAGAGGTAGGTGTGGAAGCGTTTGATGCAAATCAGAAGAAAATTTTAAGTTACGTGCTATGATCTTTTGTACTATAAATGATTTTCTTGCACATGAAAATTTATTTGGTTATAGCGTGAAAGGTCATAAAACTTGTCCAATTTGTGAAGAAAGCACTAACTACCATCAACTTCAACATGGAAAGAAGACAGTCTACCTTGGCTATCGGAGGTTTCTTAGATGAGATCACCCATATCATAGATTAAAGAAAGCTTTTCATGGTCACCAAGAACACAATAATGCTCCGGATGCTTTGACTAGGGATCAAGTGTATAAACGTGTGAAAAACATTAATATTGTCTTTGGTAAGACTAAAAAGAATACTAGTGCAAAAAGCATATGGAAAAAAAGGTCTATCTTTTTTAACCTCCCATATTGGCGCAATCTTGAAGTAAGGCATTGTATTGATGTTATGCACGTGGAAAAAAATGTGTGTGATAGTATTATTGGAACGCTTCTGAACATACCAGGTAAGATTAAGGATGGTGTAAATGCAAGATTGGATTTGAAAGAAATGGGAATACAGGAAAACTTACACCCAAGACCAGAAGGTAAACGAACTTATTGTCCCCCAGCCTCTCATACATTATGCAAATCTAAGCAAACAAGTTTTTGTGAGTGTTTACATGGAATCAAAGTTCCTTTGGGGTATTCTTCAAATATTATGAAGCTTGTATCTGTGAAAGAGTTGAAACTGGTAGGCTTAAAATCTCATGATTGCTATGTCTTGATGCAACAGTTATTATCTTTGGCTATTCGAGGCATATTGAAAGAAGATTTAAGACTTATAATAACTAGACTTTGTTTCTTTTTCAATGCTATATGCAGTAAAGTTATTGATCCCCATAAACTGGAAGAGTTAGAATAAGAAGCTTGTACTATCTTGTGCTAACTTGAGATGCACTTTCTTCCTATATTTTTGACATTATGCTTTACTTAATAGTACATCTAGTAAGGGAGGTAACTTGTGTGGTCCTGTTTATTTACGATGGATGTACCCAGTTGAAAAGTATATGAAAATGCTGAAAGGGTATATCAGAAATCCATATTGACCCAAAGCATCGATAGTTGAGAAATATGTTGCTGAAGAAGCTATGAAGTTTTTTTTTGATTACTGGTCAAGTACAGAATCAATTGGACTTCCTAAATCTCGTCATGAGAAAAGGCAATATGGTCAAGGCACATGTGGAGTATTAGTAAAGAGCATGAATCATGATGAATTATAAGAAGTACATTTATATATCTTGAATAATATTGATAAAGTTAAAGATTACATATCTTCTCATAAAGAATTTTTAAAGGCAAAAAATTATTGAATGAGAATGACAGAACAAAAGTTGTTGAAAGAGTACAATAGGACTTTTATGGATTGGTTCAAGTAGAAAATTTTAAATGAAAGTGGTGTTTCTAAAACAATTAAATGGTTGGCTGGAGGTTCTAACTTTGATGTTATATGTTGGAGTGCCTATGATATTAATGAGTATTCCTTTTATACAAAGTCCTTGGATAAGAAGAGTACGGTGCAAAATAGTGGAGTTATGATAATGGCTGAAGCCGTACACTTCTCTAGTTCAAAAGATAAGAAACCTAAACTAGCATCCAGGACTTACTTTGGGGTTATTGAAGAGATTTGAGAGGTTGATTATATAAAATTTAGAGTTCCTGTTTTCAAATGCAAGTGGGTTTACATCAATAGTATTCGTGATGATAAGTTTGGATTTAGAATGGTTGATCTTAAAAAACTAACTTTTGGAGATGAGCCATTTATTATGGTAGACCAAGCTAAATAAGTTTTCTATGTCACGGATCTAGTAAATAAAAATTGGTCAATAGCACTTAAAGGAAAAAGGATGATTGATAGTTATGACGATCATGAATCAAATTTTGATATTTCTGAAACTCCTAACTTCTCAAGTAAGCTACCAATTTTGAATGTAGTAGATGAAGTAGATGATGAACATACCATAAGAAGTTATCACCATGAAGGGATATGTGAGAATATCCTTATATGAGCTTAGTTTTGAAATTAAAGTATGTTAATTTAGTTCAATTAAATTTATGTTGTGGGATTGTTTTTCTTAATTATCTTATCTTTGATTATTTTTTAATTAATTTCATTTATTTGAATTAATAGGAATATAGAGAATCAAGGTCATGACACTCAGAGCCAGCCCACTACAAGTCAATCAATTAGTGATGTTGCTCTTAGTGAGGAGCTAAGTCAGGGAGGAGCCAAGTCAGAGCCAGTCTGTGAGGAGGGGGAAATGTGGCATACGATTGAGAGATTTGACTTTAAGTAGGAGTGCTAGGCATAGGTTACCAATTCAATTTGACCGGAGATGGAATCTGATAAGGTCACATAAAGCCAAGTTTGTTAGTTTTCTTAGCCTCCTATCGCGTACCAAGCCTCCTATTGTGTTTGAGGACTGGCCTAATGTTCTAGAATGTGTGAAGGAATAAATTTTGGAAAGTATTCAGGTAAATAATTAAAAATTAAAATTTTTTTATGGTTATATATTATTGGGCAATTATAGATTATTATCTTATGTTTTCATTGTAGCTCACATATGATGTTCCATCTAATCAAGATTGTCGACACAAGTTGATTTCTTACTGTGGAACATGTTGGAGAAATTTTAAGACTAATCTTGCTAGAAGATATATCTTTGTCGAGGTGCCAAAGGGTTAGGCTCGTCCCAATCCTCTTGATGCATACCAGTTCCTTGATGAAGATACTTGAGAAGAATTTGTCAGGATTCGGACTTCTGAAAAGGCTTTGGTTTGTTGATTTTTAATTGATTTAAGTTTTATTTAGATTTACTTCAATTATAAAATATAAAATTCAATTTATTAACAGGAAAAATGAGCTAAAGGGTGAGAAATTACTCGGCAGAATCAATGCCCCCATACCCTGTCTCGTGGAGGTTATGCTAAAGCTGATAATATATTGATGGCAGAGAAATAGAAGAAGAGAGAAGAAGAAGCTAAGTCTGATCCTTCCATACTCCTTTCTCCACCATCACCTATCTCTCGAGAGGAGAAATAAAGATATGGACATCAGTACAAGAAAGGAGGCTATACAAGTGAGACAGCACGGGAGATTACCGAGAGGATTGTAAGTAAAATTATTATTCCTAGTCCCTTTAAATTTCTATACAATTGTATATATTTTTAATTAATATTGTTATTTTTATACTATAGGATGCTCTTAAGGAGCAACAAACCCAAGGAAGCTTCATTCCAGAGGGCAGAAATGATATCTTAACAGTTACTACCGGCAGGTCAGAGCATCCGGGTTGTGTGAGGGCCATTGGATATGGTATGGGCATTAAGGACTACTTTAGAGTACCTGCACGTCCCAATTCAGGAGGTGTAGTGACTAGAGAAGAGCTTGATACATTAATATCCACTATGAGACAGCAGACTAAGGATGAGTTTGAAGCTTCATTTGCAGCTCGACTTCTACAAATGAAAAAGCAAATAAAGGAGGAGATAATGAGCATGATGACTCATGAGAGGAGACAATTGTTGAACTAGTTCATACGTCTCCTGCATTTCATAGTACAAAAGGGAGTAATGTTCTTGAGTGTGTGTCAGAGGGTCCTTCTAGTGACAACATTGGTGTTAGATATTTCTAGAAGATCTTGATAAACGCTTGGTTGCTTTTGGTAGCATCTATAGCTTGGGGTCAACCATCTACCACAAGCAAATTCAAGTTGATCAAGTAAGAGTGGTTGTTGCAGATCCAAAAGTGCCAGATGCTTTGGTTCCTACTGATGAGGTGAAGACTGTGGTTAAAGCTATTGGTAATTTTATCCTATGGCCCAAGAGACTTGTGAATCTGGTTCAAGCTGTGGTACGAAATTTCATGAATTTTTATTATGTAGCAACTTCCTAATATATGTTTTTTATTAACTATTTCTTGCCTTTTTATTATGTAGAAGCTTTCCTCGCCGAATCTCTCAAAACTTCCACAACCCTCGTTGACTCCGCATCAGCGAATGATCTTAATGGCGTATGATTTATCATTTGAATTCAAGAGTTTAGAAATAGATCTGGAGGTTGTGGGTAAGAAAGACATGATAGTGACAATTGAATGGGAAGATTTGGTTCGACTTCTATCGAATAATCAGCTTACCACACCACACATTGAACTATTTATGATGTAAGTATGATTTTCTTTAATATAATTGTATTGTTATAAGTAAACTTAATCATCAAGTTTAGTAAACTAATATAATTACATTGTTATAGGTACCTTCATCATTTGTGTATTACATCGGGCAAAGGTAATAAGTTTGGATTCCTCTACTCTCATCACATGACAGAGAAAGGTAATATTCCATAGTTAAGGGCTGCATACCTCCAACAGAGAATATGTGAAGTCAAAAAGGATGTTTTTATGGCTCTATATGTGCACTCGTAAGGATCAATTTATAATTAATAGTCTTTTTCAATATGGATTTACTTTAACTTGTATCATATTTAGTAGGGACCATTGGTAGTTATTTGTTCTTTCAATAAAGAGCAACACTGTCGTCTTTTTATGCTTCCTCAATTACAAACTTGGGAAAGAAATGAAGAAGTTGATACACTTGTAAGAATACTTTTACTAAACTATTTAATTTAATTTTTTTTTGAATATTTTTACTAACTTGGTGATCTTGATCATAAGGCAATGAGAACATATCAAAATGTAGTCTTACAAAAGCATGGACATAAGTTCAAGGATCCCATATGGATTGAGCCAAAGGTGATGCTATACTTTATTAATATGTTCAATTATTAAGATTTCTTACTAATTTTTTATGATTTGTTCTTATATAGAGTCATAGACAACCGGTGAGGACGAACTTGTGCGGTCTATATGTCATGAGATACATGCTCAATATTATCACATTAGGCATGATCGAATTTACAAAAGAGGTAAATATATTTTAAAAGTTTTATTTTATTATGTTATTTGAGATTGATTAATACGCCTATTTTATGAATCAAATTTTAGATGTTCGATAGTTCGGATGTATTTCCTGAAGCTAAATTGAAGACATCTGCATACATTAGGCAACCTATTTTGTGGAGAACTTGTGAGGTTTTTTATTACTTTTAGACATGTTTTAATTTTGATAGTTGATACAATTTAGACAATTGTTAGTTTTTCTAATAGTTAAATAGTTTTGTATAGTTGATCAATACTTGATAAACAATTGTAAATGAATTGAGCTGTCTAATTTGGCAATTTTTATGCACAAGAATGGGTAAAATCGATAAAATAAATATAGTATAAAAAAATTAAATACTTTTTACACTGGTTATTACCATAACTACTGTAGAATATAATATTTTTTAATTGATTATGGTAATAACCGGTGTTAAAAGTGGACTTTTAACACCAGTTAACCTTCCAACCGATGTTAAAAGTCCACTTTTAACACTCATTGGGATTCCAACCGATGTTAAAAGTTAAAATGATTTTTTTTATTTTCTTGTATATAATTTTGAACATCGGCTTTATAATCAATGTAAAAATATTAGTTTTTACATCAGGTTTATAACCAATGTAAAAAAAGAGACTTTCTACATCCCCTGGAATAACATTGCCTCTTTAACGGCTGTAAAAAGTCATTTTTAACTGCTGTAAAAAGTCATTTTTGTACTAGTGTCTCTAACAAAATCTTTGATAGAAGCTCAAGATAGACAAAATATTACATTCATAGTTGGAGAAAACAACCAAATACGTGTCCAATAATAATTTCCTTAATTATATAATCTAATAAAAGGCTTTACAATAAGCAATATATATATATATATATTCCATATTTTAAATTGAGGTATCTACAAGTGTCTATAATATACTCATTTTTTATAAGACAGCTCCTCTCTGTATTATGGAATAATAGGATGCACAATCTAAATCTTCATAGTCACAAGTTTGAAAGAGGATCAAATTTTTAACAACCAACATTAGGTGCCACTTAACCTTCATTGTACAAGAATTTTCCAAAATGATTATTCAATAATTTCCTGCAATGATTTCACAAGTATTTATTAAGAGGTATTCAAAGCAAAATCTAGATCAAAGACCAATGCATATTTTACCATCCTCAGAGTCATTCATAGTGGAAGCGTACAAAATTTTTTATATGCAAAATGGTCTTCCTCAGCATTAACTTTGAGGATGTTGAAACTTAAACAACCTTAAACCCCTTAAATAGGTATCAAACTGAGAGTGTGTACTAGATTTCTAAACACTCGATTAAAATAGGTTGCTTGAGATAAATTAAGGTCGTAATTAGAAAAATTAAAATGGATATTAATCCTTAAATAAATATGTCAGATAGAAAATTTTATGCCAAGATAGAATGACCACAAGTACATTGTCTCATTTACTTGATCACTAGCTAGTGATAGGCTATTAGCATGGAGCATATGAAGCAAAATATTGCTCTTCCTAACATTTAACAAATATACATGAATTTGAGGTATTCCAAGTAAAATTAAAGGAAACTAATAGCCTCATCAAACTTCAGATATCACTACCTAGAGACTTGTTTATTCCCAGAGATGGTTTTAGATAGTTGCACATTAAATGCTATTAACTAAATTTTACAAAACCATCTCATTAAGGTATTTCAATTCCTTCCCTCAAGTCTCTATTCATTTGAGATAATTTAATGGCAAATTATTATGACATCTATGAGTAATATGATAATGTCCTCACCATGTACAATAAGAAAGGTTTGCACCTTGTAATCGTCCCCATTATTCATTTAGTCAATCATAAATGATTACTCTCAAGTAGGTATTATAGGTATACCAATTTTGTGAGATGATCTTAATAAAACCAACTCCTTAGTATATTTAATAGATTGTTTTATTTTAACAAATGAATTTTTAACAACCTTATCCTCATCAACCAAAGTTGATGAACAAATATGCTTAGGTAAAGGTGGTGCTCTTAACAAGTAGATTAATGGCCTAGGCCCATAACTTTCACTATTTATTTAAAAATAAAATTCAAAATTTGATTAACTTGATAGTGAGTAACAAAATTGGACCTCCTTGATCCTATGCAAGAGTAAACGATGAATCCTTTAATAGATTTTGAGATTAAGCTTTTTCAACTAAAGATCTCACTTATGATTTCCAATCTAATACAAATAATTTATCTTATGTTATTTTGGACACTAGATTATTAGGCATCCAGTTCAAATATGAATTAAGGACTTTATTAAAAGGGTTCTAACAAAATGTGTTTAATGTCACCATACCTATAAGGTAGAAGAAATATCAAAACATTAAAACCCTTATTTGCAAACTCGGCAAAATAAATGCCCAATTACCGACAATGGTAATCTTTGATTTACTAACAGCATCCTTTATCAATATGGCATTTAGATATAAATCCAAAGTTTTTTAAAACACAAATTACATTGACAATGATATACCTATAGGATAAAATTCATTGTCAATATATATATTAAAATATAATTCCAAATAATACACTAACATGATTTGACCCACTATAGGTGGGCACACAATCACTAAGTGTAAATGACTCTTGACATGTGGATGGAAATGGAAATCCCAAATATTTGTAATTATATTTATCCATCCCTTTAATGAAGCTAGATTATTAATGGTAGAGCTTTACATACAAGACTTACAATATAATATATTTTACATGCTTGAAGTATCAAGAGCTCATCATAAGTTTAGAATTGTATAAACTTATAAAACGACAATAGTCTAGTAACTCCCACTTAAATGAGCCTTATCTTCCAAAGTTGTTCCAAACTTGAAACACTTCACCCCTCAGATTGGAAGTTCTTATGGGCTATTATTAATATTTGTATAGTCCTTCAATCTCTCCCTTTCTTATGTGAAGTAAGAAGATATCAAGAATTCATATTTAGGTTTTAGTAATTTTATTAACCAAGAAATACTCCAAGGTCAACCCCATACGAGTTCAAGGCATAATGTCCCATTATAACTATGTGCTATCAAGCATCACATAATATATCTCACTAGAAATGTTGTCCCTAATTCCTTTCCTTAATGGTAAATTCAATTATCGTCAAACGGATTTGTTTAGATTTATACAAATATTTATGATAGGCTTTGTCAAAAAGCATTGGACTGTTAAGAGAGATCCATTGGTTTTAGTTCTCTCGGACCCAAGTAACTTTCAAAATTATAAGATACATACTTAGAGACTCTCACAAATGATTATAATTAGTCCTACAAAGAGCCTTAACAAAAGATAGTTGCTCAAAACACAGAAATTAAAATCGCAAAATAGAATATGGGAAATAATAATTATGCGTGCATAATATAATCATAATACATAATTCCTAACAAGCGAATTTTAATTATGCAACTATTATCATGCACCAAGAAGTCCCACAAAGGGCATTAACAAAAGATAGTTGGTTAAAACACAGAAATTGAAATCACAAAATAGAATATGAAAAATAATAATTATGCATGCATAACATAATTATAGTATAGAATTCCCAACCAATGAATTTTAGTTATGCAACTATCATCATGTACCGAGAAGGCTCTTATATGATAGAGGTTTGGCTCACACAAAAGTTCGTATAAAAAAATGTATTAAATATTTTTATACCTATGGGGTGTAACAAATATCTAATACATCAAAAAAATGCTATTTACATATTCTTAAAGCCAACCATCAAAATTATATTAATAATGTCACACCTATGGGTATATTCATTACCAATGCTACAAAATCCTAACCATCACTAATAATTCACAAAATTACAAGCTTTATGGCCTTAAAACAAAACAAAATAATTTCAAAAGTCCTTAGGGTCTTTCTAGGAACTAGAGAAAAAATTTGAGACTTAAGTGGAATTTAAAAGGTGTCTAGGGGTTAAAAGGTAATTCTAAAAGAGATTTGGGGTCAAAATGAAATTATAAAAGTTGAGGGATCAAAATATAATTTCCACAAATATCCTGGCTAACTAGATAAATTCCAAACAATTATGGGAATTTTAATCTAGGCCAAAACGCAATTTGCAGAATTTTTTTTAATAGGCCCAGATTTCTAGAAACGAAATCCCTATGAATTGATTTCTCTGTCTTCTAGTGGCTGCGCGAAAGAACCCAAGGAAGAAGAACATGCCGGCGTCTAGAGGGACTACTGACACCTTCTTCGGCAATGTGAACCAGAGGCAAGAGAGATGCTGTGTCACCGCCGTGAACCAGGGAAGACAAGCTAAAGGCCATGGGGCAACAACCTCCGTCTGATGGCGCATCTACAACAGCCAGTAGGGAGTATTTTTGATGAACAAATAGTGCGTTTCTGGTGACTTTGACAATAGAATCCCCTTTGCATACTAGCGGCCATGTCCAAAAAATCCTGAACTCTCTCCCTCTAGCGACAACAGAACCTCTCAAAGTTGGGTGGATCTCCAACGAACAAGCGGTGGCAACGTAGATGGCAATAGAGACAGACTTATGTAAACTCTTTAAGTTTTTTTTTTTTTTTTTTTTTGTGATTTCTAGACGATGGAGCTATAAAGGAAAAGAGAGAGACAAGTACTCCATTCATATGGGCAAAAAAAAAAAAGGAGAATGATATTAAAGTCCCACACAAGGGAATTAATTACAACAAGGTCCATTGACAACTAAACTAAATTGTATTGACAACACAACTAGCTGTCCATGTAGTTTAGTTCAGTTGTCAATGGACCTTGCATACTATAATTCTCTTATATGGGACCTAACTGTAATTCTCTAAAAAAAAATACTACAAGAGATCAAGAATTTAGAGTTGGGAAAATGGGCCAGCCCAGCCCTGTAGGGCTGGCCCTTAAAAGGCTCGGGCCTAAAAGGGCTAGCCCTTTTAAGCCTGAGTTTCCTTTAAGACCTTGATATATGAAGCCTAGCCCTCGACATATCAGGCTCAAGGCTGGCCCTATGGGCTCCAGGCCCTTTTAACTATTTTTATATTTTTCAAATTTTTTAATCAAACAAAAAATTACTTCATTCCAATATAATACCCGATCAAGACAAGTATGAAAAAACTAACTAAATAACATCTAAATGAACTAAAAACACAAATAAAATGATAGCAAGGTAATAAGCAATGGATCGGCTAAGCCAACAAACACCAAATCAAAATTAAATGAGATTGAGCCTTGAAGGACTGAGATATGGGACTAGGAGACCAAGGAAAACAAAGAGCATGAGCACAATATGTGCATCAGATAGAGCTTAGCTCATGAGTCACGAATGCACGAGCATGATAAGTGATAGGAGGACTTGGGAGATTGATGACAATGAGTGTTAACTAGTTGAGCATTGTTGAGATTTGATTCTTGGGAGGAGCATTATCGGAGTGAGCAAGAGGGATGACTGAAGAGTGAGCAAGAACAAGAGTAGGATGACTTGTGAGTTATGATGATGGGGACGGGGATGGCAATGCAATGACTTGCTGAAGAGTAAGGACAACTTGTAGCAACAAAAAGGAGAGAAGCATATTGAAAAAGAAGAGTAAATGTTGAACTGAATGAATCATTATCGTGAATCTAGATGAATTAAAGGATCTAAGGTTGTATTTTTTTTAGAAAATAGCAACTAAGGATTTCTGTATGAAATTTATATCAATTAAAAATCAGTTGTTGTCAAAACCTGAATGAAAAACAAGCGATAATGAATTATTATTACTTTAAAATGAATTGTTATTAAAACCTAAATGAATACTTATTGATAAAGGCTAACCCAAATCCAGAAGTATCCACTTGGATTTTGATAACAAATGATCCTTGACTGATATAATTTTTTATTAGTAATTTTTCATTGCTATTTTCCCTTTTTTTTAGCCTTCCATTCTTAGTAGATATGGGCTAACATGTGATGTGGAATAAGATTTAGTTTAATTTTTTTTTCAAATCCAAAAAGAGTAAAAGTCATGAGAATTAATTAAAAAAATATGCACATGCATGCAGGCTTAAACGAGCTAGCCCAACAGGCTCCGCCCGTTTTCTCAGCTCTTTCAAGATTATAACAATAATAGGCATCAAGATTATTTGTAAAGGATAAATGGATCTCTCATGAATTTAATTTTCATTATCATATTCAATAAGAATGGAAAATGAGAACTAAACATAATGAATATGACAAACAAATCAAGGAATTTCTATCTAGTTTATCATAATCTCCATAAGCATATTGAATTGAGATATATAAATTAATATTTATAACCAAGCTTTGATGCCACATGTTAATTGAATATCTCAATTCATGTATCAAATAAGATTGAGTAGAGTAACATGTGCATATCTAAAGAATGCATGATCGCTTGCAAGAGACACCTAGATTACCTTAAGTATAGATAGACGTACAATCCACTGAACCTCTGTAGTCCTTAGAGAGTTCAGAGATAATGGAGTAAGTAAAAACTATTGTGTGTTTATGGTTATCGATTGATCAGCTTATATAGACTAGATTAGTAACCACTATAATAAATAAAAAAATTATATTCCATTATCTCTGACTCAGTCAGTTAAGAGATAGGAAATAATTGATGATTACAGGGTTATAGGTTGGCTCTCTACTCATTGGGCTCATTTGTGTGGTCCACCTATCATGGTCCACACAAGATTATAAAGACTAATATGTTTGGGCTTATTAATTAATGTAAATCCATAAATAAATATTCTAACAATCAATTATTTAGATTATATAATTAATATCATCCAAAAATATAATTCACCCATTGACCAAAGAAATTTCATATAATCAAGATTAAATGAGCCTGCAAGAAAATTTTAATATTCGGAAAAGTTAAAACTATAAAATGTATATGAAGAGTGTGACACATGACAAACGATGGATATATAAGAATGATAAAAAGTGGAATTCTCACATGATAAATAGATCAACTAGATAAAAATATACTTAATATTCTGACATGGTCCCATTAGAAATTGAAATTAAATAAAGCGATTGATTGATTTCTTGAGGGATAATTAATGTGTTAATCTAATCGGGCATGTTTATTATTAATTCCAAAGAAAGTTATCTTATAAATAAAAGCAGTCACATGAGAGTAATTCGAAGAGCATGTATATTCAAATGGAAAGGTCAACTTCTCAACTGATCAACAATGCCTCAATAAGTCTCCAAAATGCAAAACGTTATATTTTGGCATTACATTCATTGTGCCCAACAATTGAGCATATCCATATCATGTTCACCAAGAAAAAAAATATAAAATCTTCACACACTGATATTTGAAATTAAAGGCATAACGAGGTATTACAGTAACATGCAAAAATCTGCATCCATTTTGAAGAAAATCTCTGGCTTCGTTGATATCTTCGTCTTCTTTGAGATGAAAAGAAAGTGGGGCATTGTCCTGCTAAAGGAAAAAGATAGAAAATGAAAGATAGATATAAATCCCATAAACCAAGAAGAAAACAGGAACATATATAACCTATTGGCAAGACTTCTCGAAAACAAAAATGCGCAAAAAGAGTTCGCAATAAGCAAAAGCTGTAATTATCAAAAGAGAAACAGTAAAATCAAACAAAAAAAGTACGTACTCTTGTCAATCATTACGCCGTGTAACACAAATATAATATATATATATATATATATATAAGATGTTATATTTGTTAATAATCAAACAATAAAAAATAAGAATACATATAGATCGATGAACAAATATACCAGAGGGACAGTTTGCTTCGGCTGAACAAATTCTAGGAGAACCCCTTAGGAAACAGAAGATAAAGAACGAGGCAGAGATGAGAAATTGGATGATTAGAAAGAAAAGAACACGCCTCAGAATATACCTTTACAAGCGTCAACGTAACCACAAAAAGAAGTAGAAGAGAGCGAGGAAGAAAAAGATGATGCGAATAGTTAAAATTAGACGACGCCTATGACTTATTCTTGGTAAAGGAAACCAGTTCAGCCATTGGTGACAAGAACAGAAGATGAAACGGCGTAGCATCCAAGAATCTTCAAGCCAAATCAAGATAATGGCCAGCAGAGGCAAAATGACGTAGGAGTAATAGATTAAAGCATACGGAAAATGTTTGGTTCCATATTCAGACACATCTGTAGATAATTCTTGGTTCATCTTCTGAGAAGATGACAATGACAATGTCAATGACAATGGAGGACTGGACTCATTAATCTTCTGGGTCGGAATAATGAGCAACAGACTGAGATAGTGGTTTTCTGGGAAGGAATTAATGAGAGACTGAGAGTGGCTGATAGATTCGTGTAGTGTAATTCAGGGAATGCCAGAAGGCTTTATATAGAGTTAACAATGACTTGTTTGTTAATTGTAACGGTTAAGCTGTTGAAAATTTAGTTAGAACAGTGAAAATTTGATCTCAACTTTCACATCAGTGAAGATTGGAGAGCAACGAGGGGAATATGTTTATATATATGTATGGAAAGATGTCAAGCTTGCGATTGGTGGGGAATCAATATATTCACTTCATAACCGAACAAATGATGATAATATAATTGTTTTATTCTCTCATTAGTTTAGGGAATTTAGCTGAGCCCTCTCCCAGTTCTACGTGCATGATTCTGCGATCATTTGTGTGGCATCATTTCCTAATTGCTATTGCTTCTTTCATATTTTATATAAAAGCTTTAATTGCAGTGTCATTTTCTTTTAACTTGGTTGCCATTTGCAAGACCCAAGCCTAAGTTAACTAGTTCGATGTAAAACACGATGGTTGGCTTTTCATTTTCACAGTTGTTGAGTGTGTAATGCATTTTCGAATTTTATTATTAAATGCATTTAATTATGCATCATACATAATAACTAAATAATTTTTATTATTTACAAATATTTTTAAATAATACATTAACTCCATTTTTATTTTATTTATTTTCAATATTTTTTTCTTAAAGTTATCAAATTACACACACACACACACTCATATCATTTTCAATCATTATATATATCTAAACCTACCTTTTTTCTGGAGAAAAGTTTAGGCGTACACTTTAGATTGCAAACTTAAATTTATGAAAATTTTAGTTTTACAAAAGCTAATTCAAATATATATATATATATATATACATGTTTGGCTTGACAATAATGGGCCCAAATACAAAGTTTGATGGCAAAAGTAAGTTGACTGGATAAAATTTCACCTAAATTGCTTTTTTGTATCTTAACCTTAATAAGTTGAGTAAGTAGTTGTTTCTCGAAGAAAACTAAAGTCAAGATGAGTGGCTCAGAGAGTATTGGATGAAGACATTAAAGACTAGAGATTTAGACAATGGTATCTTTGTAGTCTCTTTTGAATGATCTGTTCATGAGGACGTGGACTTTATGTTTATTAAGAAGGCCCAAGGATGATTTATCGCTGACCGTTACTTGGTTAGTTCAAAGGTGGCGTCCAAATTATGATCCTTGGAATGCTGAGTGCCATTAGAATTTTCTAGTGCGGCTGTGCCTTGAGGAAGATAGATTATAGAATTGAAATGTTGATGATTGATGTGATCATGCATACAAGTGAAGGGGTAGATTTGCCAATATATGCGTTGAGCCTTGTCTACAAAAGCGTTGAAATCCTCCCTCCGTCCCAAATTATAAAATATTTTTAGATAAAATCACACATATCAATAAAATTTATTAAATAACTTTATTACCTTATTTTTTCAAAACAAAAATAAAAAATTTCAAAAATGCCTTTCATTTAATACTTCATTGATGAAAGAATATTGGAGAGAAAATATATAGAAAAGGTAATATTGAAAAAGTATCATTAATTAAATCTTATTTTTATCAAAGTGTCTTATATTTTGGAATGTTGAATCTTCCCTAAAAGTATTTTATAATTTAGGCCGGAGGGAATAATTAATTACCAATCTAACTTTGATTTTGACCACTTTACTAATTTCATTAAATTTGTTTCTAAAGACTTATTTAGTGCTAATAACTAGATGATTACTAGGCCTAGGACTAATTCACAAACTTGATTTCTCTCAAACTAATTGATTAAGCTCTTTTTGCATTATTATAAACCAATATTCATCAAACAAGACATTTTTAATGTCAAAAGGTTCCATGTAAGAAATTAATGCACTAAAATGACATATCCTCTCAAGGAGCCTTTGATCTGTACTTTATCACCAACTTTTCTTATGGCCTGAGAATGAGCCTTATTATATTTCCAATTTCTTGAATGATGGTTAGTTGGCTTTTACTATGATTGGTAGAGCCAGGAATTTGAGTCAGGCCTTGGACAAATCCATGAATGTTATTGACATTTTTGCATAGAGTCAGGCTAGCCCAAAAGCCATATTTTTTTTTTTGTTTTTTGTTTTTTCTGTGGAGTATGTATCAAGTTTTTTAATTATGTGATTATGTTTTAAAACAAATCTTAACATTTTTTTAAAAAAAAGACACTCACACATACAAAGTAATGCATAGATAATTTTTTTTTGTAATAAATAAATTAAATAATAAAGTAAGCAATAAAATATTTGAAAAAAAGGAGAAAAGAGTAATTATATTTTTTTTAATTTCATTTTAAGCATCACATGCATAAATTACATATATGTGACGAATAGCAGTCGAGAAATATTGGAAGAGACATTAAAAATTTAAAATAGGAGAGAATGACACAATATAATTAAGGATTTTATAAGGTAATTAATGAAAATTTTAAAATTTTACAACTCAAACTTCTTTATTAACAACTTATAAGTCCTCATTTCAAGTTAATCTAATTACAAGGTCCTTAATTATTTTTTTATCTTTTTAAAATTGGGCTTTCAGTTCAGTTCTTACCGTGGAGTTTAAATAGAAATTTTTCCCCATCAAGATATTCATCACTGTTCCGCAACAATGTATCCTTGCGTTTCTACTCCATAACCATTTTGATCATTTTTAAAAGGAAAAATTATGTATTGGGATTTGGGACTATTGGGACTAAGTCTATGGGACTTGAGTGTAATTGAAATGTTAGGTGAAAAGACTTTTATCCCCTCCTTACTAAAATTAAAAAAAAAACAGTAATAAACACAGGTCATTTTTACCCATAACCCAAAACAAATAATAAACTAAAGAAAATACAGAAAATAAATTCAATAATAAAAAATAAAATAAAGAAAATAAACAGAAAAAATAAGTCTGAATATTACAGACTTATTTGTAGATAAGTCTCTTATACAAGATCTATACATAATTTTTCCATTAAAAAATGATAAAAAAATATTTCGTTCTTCTTCATATTAAAGCTTCACATGAGTTTGTTTCAGCCATTGTAGGGAAAAATAAAAGAATTAATTAAACTTGGACCTCAACCTTGGATTAGATGAATCTAACCTGAACTTAATAATTAAAATTTATGGACAAAGACAAAATTAAACAAAATCAATTATTAGAATATAATTAATATTGTACTTAAATATAGTTCATGACCAAAGAGAAATGTCATATATATATATATAGAGAGAGAGAGAGTCGTCAATCAAGATTAAATGAACCTGTCCTTATTTCAAATCTTACTATAGGATTTTTTTTTTTGGAACAATACTATAAGAAAAAAAAATAATTTTCTGAAATGTAAAAACTATAAAATGTATATGGAGAGCGTGACACAAGTTGAGCCTGTTATAATCTAACGCGTTATAACCATTGTAAAAGTCGTCAAAAATGGTTACGTAATGTGAAAAAGTGAAATTCACATGACAAATAGGTCAATTAGATAAACAAATATACTCATTACTCTCACATGGTCCCATTAAATTAGAACTTGAAATTAAATAAAACGACTGATATTGATTTCTTGAGGGATAATTAATTAACGGTTAATCTAATCGCCTTGTCCATTAATAATTCCAGAGAAATAAAAGTTAGGTTGGCTAGGCCTCTAAATTATATATAACATAAGTTATGAATAAAAGGAATCACATGAGAGTAATTCGGAAAGCATAATTCAAATGCAAAGGTCAACTTCTCAACTGAGTCTTCAAAATGCAACATTATATTTTGGCATTACACTCATTGTGCCCCATAATTGAGCATATCCATATTCTGTTCATCAAGAAAAAATATAAAATCTTCACGCAGTATATTTGAATAAGGCATAACGAGGCATTACAGTAACATGTAAAAATCTGCATCCATTTTTAAATCTGTGCCTTCGTCGTTGATATCTTCCTCTTCTTGGAGATGAAAAAGAAAGTGGGCTATGATCTGCTAAAGGAAAAGATAGAAAATGATAAATCATAAACTTGATAGGCCTTTCAACACACACACAACAAATACTGTGGTTAGCTACAAATAGATAATTCAAACAAATAGAACGAAGAAGAAAACAGAAACATAAACCTATTGGCATGGACAAAACGTAAGACTTTAATTTTCTAAAACACTAGCAAAAACTGTAACAAAAGATAAACAGTGACATCAAACCACAAAAAAAAAAGAAATCATTGCATACTCCTGTGAATCATTAAGCAGTGTAATACAAAGATATATAAGATATTATGTACATGTATTAGTCAAACATGAAAAATTGTGAAAATAGATGAACAAACACACACACACACACACATCTGGCGTACCTAGGATAAGCAACAAACTAATTAAATTACATTAGTTCCATTAGAATAAACACTCGCTTATGTGAAAAAGATACTGTGGCTACATTAGTAAATAGTTAATTTATACAATAAAACCAAGAAAAATAAAGGAACATAAACACATTGGCATGAGACAAAACCAAAGACTTCTTTAAAACAAAAATGCGAAAAAAGAGTTCGTAATAAGCAAAAGCGGTGATTAAGGAAAAAAAAAAAAGGTAAAATGAAACAACAACAACCAAAAAAAAAAAACGAGAAGCCATTGCATAATTCATATCAATCATTACGCAGTGTTAATACAATAAATATTTATAAGATGTTATACTTGTAAATCAAACAAGAAAAATTAAGAATATATAGATGAACAAACATACCAGAGGGAACGTTTGCTTCGGCTGAACAAATTCTACAAGAAGCCCTTCGGAAACAGAAGATGAAGAACGAGGCAGATAAGAAATTGGATGATTAGAAAGGAAAGAACACACCTCAGAATATACCTTTTACAAGCGTCAAAATAATCGGAAAATTACGTAGAAGAACAAGGGAGAAAGGGAGAAGGAGATGACTAAAATAGATAACATTAGACGACGACGTCTACGCCTACTACGCCTACTACGGCTACTACGAGTACGCCTTCTTCTTGCAAAAAGAAACCCTTTCAGCCATTGGGGACAGGTACAGAAGATGAAACGAAGTATCATCCAAGAATGTTGGAGCAAAATCAAGAAGACGGCGGTGATGATAAAGGAGAGCAGAGGCAAAATGACTAAGTGGAAAAAGTAACTCATCTTCTGGGCCAGAATAATGAGCGACTGAGATAGTGATTTTCTGGGAAGGAATGAGAGACAGAGAGTTGGCTGATAGATTCGTGTAATTCAGGGAATTCCAGAACTTTCATGCAACGAAGGTTTTATATGGAGTTAAAGAGTGACTTGTTTGTTAACTAATTGTAACGGTCAAGTTGTTGAAACGGTTGATCGTCAGCTCAAGCCTCACGACGACTTTGATTAGGCGCACTTGAGAAGTCTTACAATTTAATAATTTAGGGAATAAAGAAACTTTTAGTCCCTCAAGATTGCCTTAGTTATTAATTTGGTACCTAAAGTTTAATTTACATTGATTTGGTCCTTTAAGTTTATCTTAATTATCGATTTAATTCTTACTGTTTTAGTAAAAGGTAACACAATTAAAATCTGCAGACATGGATAATAGAATATATTGATGGTAGTCATGTCGATTAATGGAAAAAAAAAAACAATTATTTAGGTAGAAAAAACAAAGACTCAGAATTTAAAAAAAAAACACAAGTACAAAGCATCATGTAATATGAATGCCAGGTCATCAAAATATTTTACATGTTAGATTAATTTGATGGTGTGTTTGGATTAATGAGGATTTGAATTTGAATCAAAGCCATATAGGGGTCATTGGATGCTACTTGTAATCAATAATCCGCATAGAGGCTTGATTTAGTACCTAAATCCTCTCGGAGGGCGACCAAGTGACTAGAAACATATCATAATAATGTTCAATAAGTAAGTTAATTAATTTTTCTTTATGTGTATAAATTAGTATTTTTATGTGGTCTTTGATATAAAGTTTTACATTGCCGCAGTGCTGGTGATTCATTATTCAAATTTTTTACTAAAAAGTTAGTTTGACAAACTAAAATTTATTTGGATAACATAATTTAAAACTAGGATTAAATGTATAATGAATGAGAATGATATGAATTATATGTGTGTAGTTAATTTGATAACTTTAAGAAAAAATTAGAATTAGAATTATAATATAAAAATAAAAAGGAGTAAATATATTATTTAAGAATATTTGAAACTACTGAAAATTTCTTTATTTATTATATATTTTTTCCAACATATTTATTTATTATATAATCTATAATTAGATGCATTAAATAAATAAAAAATATATAGATGAAAAGCAATAAAGTTCCTTTTTCGATGAAAAAACGATAAAGTTCTTAAATGCATTAATTCAACTACTCGTAAATGAAAACCCAAAGTAGCTTTTAATTTTCTTTGACTTAAAAAATCATTTGGCTCAATGATGATTCAAACATGATACTATACACCCAACTACTTGTAAATATAAATCATTTGCTTTGTGTTTAATTTGCAAATGGTATAACAAGCAATTCAAGCTTTAATATAAAATATAAAAGAAGCTTTGATTAACAAAAATAAAATATAAAAGAAGCAGCAGCGATAAGGACAAATTTTCTATCTTCTAACTAAAAGAGTTTAAGCGGAAAATATCACACAGTAACGCCAAACAAATAAACATGACAAGACAATGAGGTCATTAGAAGCCTAACTCAGAATAGTTTGATAATTTGAATGACTAGAAACAAGAATCGAGGCATTCCAAATAATTTGTTAATCAAAGTAACCTGAGATTTACTCTCCGCCAAAACACTTGGTTGGCTCCACTGTCAACGATGCCCGTTTCAATGAATCAACAACAGCTAATGAAGTTTCACCCGGGAAACATAATTGAAAATATATAATTTATTCCTAATTAACCACTTTTGAAATATTATCCACACCTTGCTCCCTAATGCCCAAAGGAACATTATTATTAACTAGATTTTACTACCCATGTCATGCACGGGGAGCATTAACTAAATATGCATACTTCATCTAAGTATATATAATTAATTTTCTTACATTTTTATAAAACTTCAAAATATAATAACCTAATCATGCTACTTATTTCTTCATGCAAATTAAGGATATAATGGAGAGTTGGAGACAAGTTAATCTAATTTTTCCACCATTGTGTTTTAAAGTTTATAATGTGTCAATTGAATATATTTTTCATATTGCTTTTTTTTTTAATGCAATGGCACCTTTCTTTTCAAACAAAATATACACTGAGGTGATCTTACCAAGTACGGATTGATTACATGACAATTATATTTATGTTGAAAGGATACTTTACATGAAAACTTACTATTATCTTTTATGTTAATTATCAAACTTTTCAATACAAACTTATTACTATCTTCTCAACATTTACTCCATTGTGCAATGCCCTAGAAGAATATACTTAAATTGTAGTCTACTTATGCATTTTGTCATACCTTTCATGCAATGCCCTAGAAAAACACTTGATATATTATAAAAAATTTGTAAGTATAACAACTTTACCGATATAAATGATCTCAATTCACAACAAATATACCAACACTTCAAATATATACAATTGGTTTTGAATGCTACATATATTGTTTTGCCACAAAGAAAAGTGGCATAAAGCCATTAAAAAACAAATAAAAATCCATACAAATCTCTTGCAACAATAATTTCATTTAGGCAAGGACATCGCAGAAATGGAGATCCATATTGCTTCTTAAACCTTGAAGCAAAGTTCTTCTCACACACGAAATCTCATAATAATTTACATCCCAAAACACCCTTCTAAAAAATAATTCAGATATCAATATCCATTTACCAATGTTTCACCCTTTTTGTTGGGCAAATGCAACTACGTTCTTCACTTCCTCTGCCTCTCTCACATCGTACATAGTGCCCTAGGTAAGAAATTAAAATAGCAATTGTCAGAGAAAATTTAGATATGAAGAAAAAAAGATGAGTTTTTATGATACGCGCGCTTGAGCATGAAACATGTACTTCATTTATATTTGAAGTTGAAAAGCCTTTCCTATGAGGAAGAGATTACACTTGGGCCTTTAAAAAAACAAAAAAACAAAAAGCCTTTAGATTTAAGGAAATAGATACTCCCCGTGTAAGAAATAGCAGACTTAAGCAGTGAAGTTGCACATGTTTTCTTCTACTAAAATATATTCCTATTTTTCCTGAGATTAAGATAAAATAACTACGACTACTTTGCCATGTGCACCTGTAAGAAGTCTATTTTTTTGACTGAACATAAGAAGTCGATCCGAATATTATTAGTCACCAATCACGGCCAAAAAAGTACATGAATATTTTCATATTTGGTCATTCTCTGTAAAGTTAACTATGATTTTCAGTACCATCTCCCTCTATTATCATAATTATCAATTAACTATCAAGTCATCTGATAAGTGTTGAACATGTTGATCTCAAACTTGATTAAAGAAGGGTATGATCATTAATTTTACCAAAATGTTCATCCACTATTTAAAAAAAAAAAAAACCCTCATAATCTTAGGTCTCTCTACCAAGTGGCAGTAGATGCAAAGTCTAAGTCTCTACACAACCGCATTCCGTTAATCTTCTAAAACAAGAATTAAAAATCCTAATATCCATAGAACTATGGAGGGGTATGGCCCATAGAGACCATAAAATGGACATATTGTGGAAACGCAATTCATTGTGAGAAAAACTTAATCATTTGTGATTTGCATGTAACTATAATTTAGACATGTAATTAGGAATTTGGAGTGTTTCAAGATTTATGCTTCAGTCATTTAGGATTTGATTAAAGGAGTTTAAGTCTATGGGAGATACTATTCTATATTAGAGTTTTTTTTTAAGAATTTTAGGATTTGTATTTTAGATGCATTAGAATTTCTTTTCCAAATTGTATACAAATAGGCTTACAGTCTTAGCCAAAAAGAAGGATAAGCTTGCAGTGACTTTAGGCGATTACCCTTGATAATTATGACATACTAATTCCGGGACATATTTTTTTACTTTCTTTTTGTTCATAATTCCTGTTATACATTTTTTTTATAATAAGAGGTCCTGTTATACATTTCTACCCCAAAGAAGAATAAAGGGGGAAAAAAGCAACAACTATTGATTGTTAGTTTTTAGTAAGCAAGATATTAATAGTTACCAAACATTGAAAAAACAACACAGGGCACAAGAAAAAGGTACTCACGATCAGAGTAAGGTGTAATGCAAGCTTCCATATTCATATTCCACACTGCATATGGGTCATCATCAGACTGGCAAAGTGAAGGGCGAGTACCAGGTTCTCATTTAGCAATCATTTGACTAAGGCTTCTGGCAGATAACAATTTGGCTCCTGTTTGCAGCTGTTCTCCAACAAATGCGTTCCACAAGTTCACTCATTTCTCTCCATATCCTTAGATCCTCATTATCTTGTGCATAGGCTTCTAGAGATGACTATGCGGTCTTATGCAAGATATATGCCTACTGACATATTTTCAACCTAATGATAGAGCACAATGGCGTCTTGCAATCCATGTAGCCGACCCCACCTAGTGGGATAAAGGCTTGTTGTTGTTGTTATTGTTGTTGTTGTTGACATATTTTCAACCATAAACAAATGTATAATACACACATACACTTGTATAATTTATGAACACACGGAAGTTCATAAACCTGAAAAAGAGCATTCGTGTTTTCACTCTTTCCTACATGTGTGGCCATTAAAGCCTAGGCAACCTTACAATGGAGTTTGCTGCAATGTACTTATCAGCTCCATGATGAAAATGAGTCCCTCCTACAGGGTCTACTATCTTTTCACCTTTTACGACCGTCCAGTTTCTGTAATACTTCTCACGAGCAAGGTGAGTATGACGTATATTTGCTTTCCACACCTGAACTCTGCTTTGTGGCCACCTGATATCCCCTGCAATATCATGAAAACAACAGCAACAGATATGAGACTGACAAGAATAAGGTAATAAAGTGACATAAGAGGAGGAATTTAGTATAATTGAAAGCACATGTGTTATCTTTAAACACACACAATGCTCTTCAACACATGTGTTATCTTTACACACACACAATGCTCTTCTACACTCCCATTTTTACACCGACTGGAACTAAGAGGAGGAATTACAATTGCTCCAATACAAATCAGCACACAAGCACACATTTTTATCAAGGTAGAAAGGAGGGAAAAAAATCATAACTTCAGCTAAAAAAAAAAAAAAAAACACGCACACACACATGCGACATCAGTGAGGAGATGAAGAATGTGGAGCTCCTCACTTCAACTCGATCACAGTGAAATAGAGAAGTTTGCACAGCACAAGGGAGGAGTGCATGTTGACAGCAGCTGAGGGGAAGAAGGCATGACACACACACACATAGTAGCAAGGACCGAGGAGGAAGAAAGGGTAACTATGAAATAGAGGAGGACAAAGGAGCCACGATTTGACAGAGCAATGATGAATCTCAACCACACGAACACTAACAATAGACTAGACAGCATGGCGCAACGGGAAGAGTGAGCGAAGGGAGGGAAAGAAGGAAGGACGATGGAGTGAAGGGTTTCAAGCTCTCCCTTTGTCGGTTACGGGGAACTAGTTGCTGAAGAAAATGGGGAAGGAAGAGAAATAAAAATGAGAGAATTACATCCAGCTCCCCTCAAAAAAGTTAATCATAGATAAGGACTAATAATTAGTCCTATTGAAAAAAAAAACATGTCATATTCTCATTTTAACAATAATTTACTCCACATTGGTCCTTATCTATGATTAATTTTCTTGAGGGAGTGTTGGATGTGATTCTCCCAATAAAAATCTAAAGCTCTCTCTCTATTTTATTTAAAAAGACTCTTCCCAATTGTGACCCATGTGATTGGGCCATATGAGAAATGCATGAATATTTTAAGTAAGAAAAATCTCTTGTATAGTCAAAGTATTGATAATTAGAGTTTTGCAAACATTGTATTTTTTAAAACAGAAAAGAATTAGGGGTGTTTGAAATTGTTTTTGTTTTATTGTTCTGAGAACAGAATTAGTATTTTGTAGAACATGTTTTGAGAACAAAAAATAATAAAAATAGGTATATTGTTAAATCATAAATAAATTAAATCATAAAATAAGCAATAAAATATTTGAAAAGAAAAAGGAAATGAGGGTAATTTTATATATTTTTAATTTCATTTTAAGTGTCAAATGTATAAATTATATTTGTGACGAATAATAGTTGAGAAATATTGAAAGAGACATTAAAAAATTTTAAAATAGCACAGAAGGGCACAATTAATGAACGTTTTAAAATTTTATAAGGATTCTATAAGTTAATTAATGAAAATTTTAAAATTTTACGGGTCAAACTTCTTTATTTACAACTTATAAGTCCTCATTTCACGTTAACCTAATTACAAGTCCTTAATTGTTATTTTATCTTTTAAAATTGGTTGAATGACACTTAAGTTTTAATTGAAGAATTTTATTCCAGTAAAGTTCCAACAAAATTCGAAATGCAAAGGAAGTCCCTTGGTCCTTAATAAATCTTTTGACTAAATTTTAAACCTCCAAATTTGCAATCTATTTTTTGAAATTTGCAACTCGGTTTTCAAATTTAATTTAAGAATATATTTTTTTATAAAAAAAATTTTAACATTAAATCTTTTAACATTAAATTTTAACATTTTAACATTAAAAAATTTTAAACCTCCAAATTTGCAATTTATTCTCTTAGATTTGCAACTTTATCTACTATACCCCAATTTTTTGTATGAACATAATCTCAATGTTCACTACAAAAAAACAGCGGATTAGTGATGGAATAAATTTCCACTGCTAATCCATCGCTAATCTGTGGCTAATTCTGTCTCTAAATTAGCAACAGAATTTAGCAACGGAAGTTTCTGCCATTAAAATTTTATCATTATTTTGTTGCTAATCCGTCGAAAATAATTTACCAATGGAATTTACCAACGAAATATTCCGTCACTAATGGTTAGAATATCTTATTCTAATTTAGTGACAGAATTTGTGACAAAAAATTCCATCACAAAGCTCTTTGTCATAATTCCGTCGCTAATTATTTTTAATTTAAATTTATTATTATAATATATATTTATATATAATTTATTTAATAATTTATTATTTTAAATTATTTTTACATTATTAATAATAATTAAATTATTCTTATTTTTCTATTATACTTAATTATTCTTATTTAAAAATAAAAATAAAATAAAATAATTATAAAATAAAAAATTAAAAAATTATATATTATATAGATACAATTATAATATAATATATAATGATAATCAAATATTTTTTAATTTCATATTAAATTTATTATCAAAAACAAATTTTTAAATAAAATATAATAGAAATAATTATTATATATAAATTAATTTTTCCATATTAATAAATAAATATAATGGTAAAAAAAGTAAATTTAAATACTATATTTAATAATAATTTAAATAATATATTTATTAATATATGTGGTGTGATTCAGTATTATATATTTAATTTATCAATTAAAATTGAAGATTTCTTTCAGCTCAACTGGTAACAAGGTGGACGCAAAGACACATGGGAGTATGAGGTTGCAAGTTCGAACCTAACTAAGCCATAATTGAAGGTAATAATATTTGACATGGCAGTGACAAATGACATGGTGGTGACGTGGCATTGGTCCACTAAGTGACTAGGACGTGGCGGTGACGTGGCAGTGAGGTGGCATTGATCCACGGGGTGACGTGGCAATGATATTTTAGTCTACCTAATAAATTTGTGATAGAATTAGCGGTGGAATAAGCCTATTGGAAAATTAGCGATGGAATGCATTCCGTCACAAAAGTTAGAATAACTTTATTCTTATTTAGTGATGGAAAATTTTTGTCCCTATTCCATTGGAAATTAGTGACAGAATTGCATTCCGTCACTAGCGAATTAGTAACGGTATTTTTACCAATGGAAATATTCTATTGCTAATTCCATCGCTAATCCATTTAGCGATGAAATTTGCACTGATTAGCGATGGAATTTTTCATCGCTAATCAGCTATTTTTTTGTAGTGGTTTATTTTTTTTCATGGGAAATTATTTGTTCAATTCCAAGAATTTGCAATCTACTTCACCTAATATGCAATTCCATTTGCCTTAGTTTACAACTTGAGTTCCAAATATTGTTTAGAGATTTGTGAATAAAATTTCTTAAATAAAATTAATATTGAAATTTTGTGTTTATAAATAAAATTGGGATTTGGGATAGAAAGTTGCAAATATGAGAAACTAAGTGCTAGCAATGTTGTTGATTGATTGTCCTTTACCCTTATGTGGCCCTTTGTTCCTTTTATAGGCATGTAATCAAGACTATTGCTCTTATAAGATTTGGAGCTCGTTTGTGGAATGTTGGGATTACTTGGCACAGGCCACAAGATTCTTGGTACATTACACTATATTCTCTCAATGGTCTTGTATGTCTAGTCATCTCAAGTCTTGAGGGCTACATCAACATCTTGTGTGGCACATCTTTGTCTTAAAAGCAAATTGGGTTAAGCTTCTTGGGTCTATTATGTCTTTTACCTCTCATTAGGTTGTCGTTTTTTGTTTAGACCCGAACAAATATGTTGCTCAAGGGGCGTTTGCTAGGGAATCTCATAGTAGAGTTTAGCTTGAGTGTGAATGGAAGCTGCACGAGCGTTCGCTCTCCAAAACTAGCTGAGGTAATGTCTCTAAGTGCCTTACCATAGTGTTTTATTTATTTCTTACTTTTCTCACGTGGTTTAATGTTTTTCTCCTATTGTTCAAGGTAAGGCTAAGGTTGAATGCCTAATTGACATCTCACACGAGCGTGTTGTTGCAGCTGGATGCATGTTCAATACTACAGGAAGCAAAGTGATTCACAACATGCCCTTCCCTACAGACCATGTAAAGATTCAATTGTTGGCCATAGATGAGCCCAACTATGCCCTTCTTGTGCTTATACTAGATGTTGAAATGGTTGAAGAAGCATTGGGTAGCTTTGTTGCCTGGCTTGATCTTCTAATATGGGTTCTATAGTCAAATCCAAAGGTAAAGATATATCAATTAAACATTTCTCAAAATTTGCACTTTTTCTTGTATTTTGATTGATTACCAATATTATGTGATTCAAGCTTGTTGACAAGCTTCCTCTAAAAAAGCCCTCCAAGGATAATATAAAGTCCCTTAACTTATCCAGACTTTGCCATCCCAAACACACAATCATAATACAATATTAGAGTAATAGCCCTCAAATTGTTTTCAAAATATGAGATCCTGACTTCATAAAAAGTATGTTCAAATAAGAGGGCTAATGAAAGTGCAAACATAATTCATGACTCAAAGAAACACAATTATTTTTTTGAAAAAATGTGCCATACACTGCGGCATACACCAACATGCACCACGATGTGACACACAATGCATTGCAGTGCATATGACAATAATTTTGCTATCAAATGATAGTTCGCAGGAGCAAAATCCCATTGCACACCAATTCCACATTAGATGTCCAATTGGGATTCTACTTTACCTTTTCATTGGATATTTGCAATTAGGTAAAGAATTAGGCTTGGATAACTTAATTTAGGGAGTAAAAAAAAAGCTTGTGAGGAATTTGAACCTAAATTTTCATTTCTTTTAGGAGAGAATTTACTTATTGTGATTCTATGCCTAGAACTTATCTTAAATCTCTCTTGAGACTTCAAATTCCTTTTTGCATGTATAAAGATGATTTAGGCATTCATTTTCAAAGCTAGTTTGGCCAAATGACCATCTTATTCACATTTAATCCCTTGTTTACACTTTGAGACTTAGCCTTTTCTTAAAAAATAATAATTTCATAGCCCTTTGTTTGAATCAAAATATCCTTTTTATATTTTATCCCTTTTAATCACTTTAGTTGGTGCTAAGTGGGGCAACTAGTAAAGTAATTGAAAAAAAGGAGAAGAAAAAAAAAGAGTCCATATTTGTTTAGAAAGTAATGAATATGCAAATGTTTTGTAAGAGTTGAGAATGATGAAAGAAAAATGATGACAATAAAAAAGAAAAGAAAAAGAAAGAATAGATGAAACAAGCAATTGATGCGTATAAAAAAATTATAAGAAGAATAATGGATTAATTGATCAATCTCTAAGATGATAGTTCATATTCCTTGGGATCTATTTGATGATTCTTAGCATTAATTGAAGTTGGTTTCTTTTATCCTATACCTATTTCATTTTATCATCATACCTTATGCATTACAACCCTTAATAAAGTCCTTTTGATTTGTATATGCATTGGGATAATAGAGTGGAAATGGAGATGAGAAACAAATCTATGGTAGATGGATTGCAATAAGTAAAATTGAGTGAAACATAAGCCAACAAACACATTGAGCGTAAAGTGCAAATACTTGACCGATGAGGGACAACCTATTGTGATTTATCCTTGCCTAGTTAGTTACCTTGTTGCTCACATTCTTTTAAAAGGGTAGAATTGATTCCTTTGAAGACTAATTGCTTGAAAGGTTAAATTACTTCTGACTTGACAATTTTTGCAATCTTAGTGTTTAGTTAGTTCTTTTGTGTTTACTTATTTAAAAAAAAAATCTTGAGGATAAGATTTGATTCAAGTGTGGGGGTGTGATGACTCCCTATTTTGTGGTATAATTAATATATTTTTTGTTATATTTTGGGAGTCATCACTAGAAAAGAGAAACATTTTCTTGCTTTTATAAAGAAAAATTAACTAAGTGCCTCATGTGAATTTATTGTAATATTTTTAAGGAAATTGTTTAAAATGATGAAAATTGAAGTAAGCAAATATTATACTCATGTTTATTAATTGTGGATAGGTGGGGCATGTCTACATGAAAGCAAGAAAGAGAAAGGAGACAAGAAAACAGTGCTTTTTAATCAAAAACATAAAAGCAAAAGTTCCTGCACATTGTCAGAATTTTCAAAATTGCTCAGACAAAAATGCAAAAATGCACAGTTTCATTTTTTATGCAAAATTAAGCTACAAAACTTGCCTTTTTGAATTGGAGGAGGCACCTTAGAGCTGTTGCAACTGGAGAAAAACCTTAGGAGAGCAAGAAGAGAGGTCATGAAGCTTGGGATCAAGAAGAAGTGGAGCAAATCTTCATTCTACCTCAGTTTTTCAGTATTTTCTCTTCTTCTTTTCCTTTATGCTGATAGATTTGAATTTTTTTTATGCCATTACAGTTTTCATTTCATCTATGTGTAGCTAAATCTTCTTGTTCTAAAGGATTATGAACCTATTTGTGTAAATAATATTGGATTTACCATTTAGTTGTTGAGAAATGAAGTTTTGATTATTTGTTCTTGTTTAGTGATTAGCTACCACTAGGTGAGATTTAGGCATTTGAGTTAAACTTTGGAAGAGGAGACTCAAATTGAATCTTAAGAACTAGTAGCCTAGGATTAGTTTAACTAATTTACCATTAGACCTAGGTAATCCTCATGGGTTAAAGTCCCTAATGCAATTAATTAATTAAAGTAATAATTTGCTTTAATTGAATTAATTAGGATCCTTAGTAATCGGAGGATACTTTGGATTAATTTAGATTCCTGAATTATCAAAATTGAATTTCAAGACAATTAATGTGGTAATAAGAGGGTTAGGAAGCAAATGAGGAATTAGGACTCTAGAACACTCTTCTCTTGGTTGACTCTAGTTGTTTGTGGATTGGAAGTTATTTTTAATTGTTACTTTTAATATTTTCATTTTAATTGTTCTAAAATCAATCTCTAGTTTTATTAGCTTAATATGAATGGATTTGAAAATTTAATGCCTAATCGCTATTTTAATTAATTCCTTGAGGGATCGACTTTGATTTACCACTAGCTTCAATAATTGCGACTCGTATACTTGTAGTGTTTCTTAATTTTCGTGGGCATCATGTACAAACTGACTTGGTTACTTTAAATTAAAGATTATGAAATATTACCCTAGAACAAAAATAAAACAAACAGAAAATAATGTTGAAACTAAGATTGAAAACAATCATATAATCATGACTTATCATATATATTATTTGGCCGAAGGCTGTACATATAGATTGTTAATTTAGACTAAGAAAATTAATTATAAGGATGTATTTCACTGTTTTTCAAAACCTTAATGTGTTGAAGAGATTGTTAGACTTGTTTTGTAGTTAAAAAATTAATTAATTAATTAATTAATTAATAATTTAAAATGAAAATTAAGTCATGTGAATTATCTCTCTTGAAAAAAAAAATAAGAAGAAGAAAAAAGATTTACTTGTAAGACTTCTTTGGATGTTTATATTGTTTGGTTTAAAAGAATACTTATGTTCAAGCACTTATGTAAATAATTTTACATCAAGAACCTCTATTTACAACCCATTTGATTATTTTCCATTTAAGATCACTATTTTTCTACTAAATCTTGAACTTAAGTTTTACTTCAAGTGGTGAGTGCTTATAATTTGATATGACAAGATTGGAACAGTTTGATTTCATTTCATCACTCTCATTTTATCATATAGTTTTTAAGTTGGATGGTGATCTAGGTGATGGTGTTGTGACATATCATCTAGTCATTTAAATTCAGAGGATCAAATTTTTTAAGTAGAGAGAATGTAATGATCCAAAGTTTTAGATAAAATTAAAAATTTATGACTAAGTATTTTGATTATATTTTATTAATTTTTGAGTAGATACTACGAGAAGGAAGGATGGCTTAGATTTAAGTTTAGGTTGTAATAATTTAAGAATTTTAGCAAAATTATAAATGTAATGACTCAAAAATTTAAGTAAATAAAAAACTTATGAGTTGACATTTCAAGTGTATTTTTATTATTTTTGGGACAATTTTAACAAGAGTGAATTGATGGCTTAGTGAAAGTAGTTAAAGACCTTTATATTCAGATCTTGACTTTAAATCCTTCTAGGGCACCAAGAGAGATTTTATTTTTCAGCTTCATTCTAGTGAAAATACTGTAATGCCCCTATTGCCAAAGGGAAAAAAAAAAAAGAAATGGGAGAGATCGAAATCAGAGCACACGCCGATGATTTTTTTTTTTTTTTCATTTTCCAGCATTCTTTTGACTTATCTAGAGATTGAGAGAAGCTTCACCGACATCCTCTGCCTTCTTCGTTCTTCTTCCCTGCCGTTCAGGCCATCACCTGTGTCTTTGTTCGCTGTGGACCTCCCACTGTCGATCTTTTCTCTGTGCAATGGTGAGGTTTAGATCTCCCTCCTCCCCTGTTTCTTGTTGCCAAAATCATTCTATCCTCCCTCTATCCAAGCTGCCAGGGCTCAGGACGTCAGGTTCTTCCTTTTTCTTCATTTTCTGCTTAACTTTTTTCTTTGCTTGGCTGGACTGATCTGAAGTGGGGATTTTGAATCCTCTATCTTGTATGATTCATGTGGGCAGGTGTTAAGTTATTAAGTCGCAATCCTCTTTGTCTTGTGTTGCTATTGTGTTGCTGAATGAGGAAAGGAAAAAGCTAAGTAAAAAAAAAAAAAAAAACTCAATTGAATGGTTTGGAAATGATGCACATAAAGTATTTGACAAAAAGGCCTAAGAGGAAGTTATAACCCAATAGAGCATGCACCTATGGCTAATATAATATAGAAACTCTTAAGATATAAATGGAAGTGGATTAGGGTGCTTTGAGTTACTTAAATTTTTTTTTGATTATATAAATGTTGAAAAGGAAATTGTTTGATTTGAACAAAGGCCACTAAAATTTTTTCATAAATTTTTTGGATTTAGAGGAAGAGAAATTTGAAAGGAATGTTAAAAAAAATTGGAAAGATATTTTGAAACAGAAAAATTGTAAAGTAATGAGGGAACAGATGTATGGAGAAGCAAAAACTGACATCCGTTGGGTCACCACTATTAACACAATAATAAAGCATTTGTAACCTGTCTTTTAATTCCCTTAACTACATTTCATACTTAAGATCAGTATAAATAGCTTAGTATCTATGTGTATTGGAACCCAGACTGAAAAGAGTAAACACGAGAGTTTTCTTTCTTTTGGTTCTATGCCATTTTGCTATCAGAGCTGGTCTAGAGAGTGAAAGAGTGATGTAGAGTTGAGGAACTACATCAAAAAGGAGAGAAGCTCAAAGGAGGAGTCCCTAACTTGTTCAAATCCTACATTGCGAATGTTTTTTCTAGAAACTAACATTACTATCATGCTCATGAGGTCTGAAAACATGGAAAAGGAGGTTCCCCATCGCCGGAATCGTCTTCACGTACCTTCACGTGCCGTCGCCATCTCCCCACGCGTCGCACACGCCAATTGAAGGTAGAAGATGATGACGTCATCTGCCACATCATCGATCTGACTAGTCAATGACAGGTCAGCCCAATCATTTTTTGCCAATTGTCAAGGTTGCCACGTCATCCTGCCCAATCAACCATATTTTTTTAAAATTATATTTTTACCCTAAATCTTTCCATATTGTCGTATTGACACCTAAAATTTTTGAAATTTCATATTGACCCCAAAATTTTTCAAAATTACACTTTTTCCCCTTAATTTTACCTAAATTCCATTTTGACCCCTATATTTTTCATAAATTACACTTCAACCCCTATACTTACAAAAATTTTAGTTTTACCCCCAAACTATCCAAAATTCTCATTTTTCCCCTATACTTTCCAAAAGTCTCATTCTACCCTATATCCTTTCAACATTTCCATTTTGCACCTCAATCTTTTCAATATCCCTAGCATTGACACTTATCAAAATGACTCCAAGATACAAGCATGTGCATAAGGTTGAGATGGAAGAAATGAGACATAGGATACGAGAGTTGGAAGCCATTGTAGAAATGCAGCAAACTCTGTTAAACAATAACAAAGAAAACTTAAAAGGAGATTCGGGAAGCAGTAGTTTGTCATCTACTGACAACCGCCGCCATCCACGACCGCAACAATTCTGCCCTAATGACATCAAGGTAGACATTCCTAAATTTGAGGGAAGACTCTAGCCAAATGAGTTTGTAGACTGACTTCAGATTGTTGAATGAGTATTTGAATACAAGGAGATTCCAAATGCGTAGAAAGTCAAGATTGTTGCCCTCAAACTGAAGAAAAATGCTTCTATTTGGTGGGAAAACCTCAGACGGAAGCGAGGACATGAGGAAAAGTGCAAGATTGAGATCTAGGAGAAAATGAAATGCCAGCTCACCAAGAAATTTTTGCCAGATCATTACTACCAGAATAACTTTATCCAGTTGCAAAATCTTTGACAGAGGTCTATAGAAGAATATACCAGAGAATTTGAGCAACTCATGATAAAGTGTGACATTCAGGAGAAGGAGAAGCAAACAATAGCCTGGTACCTTACAAGCTTAAACACAGATATTAATCGTCCTGTCTAGCTTCAGCAGTATTGGACCTTGAATGATGTCATCCATCTAGCCATGCGTGTTAAGAAGCAGACACCTAAAAGGTCCTCTTTACAGCTTTCTTCCTCTAGGGGTTATCTAGAAACTTGTATGGCAAAATTTTAGTAGACCAACTCCTCAAGCAAGCCGCAATCTATTGTTATGTGCAAAATGCTACCCAATGCTACCAAGGAATTTGGCTCTAAAGTAATCAAATGCTTTAAATGCCAAAGATTTGGCCACATTACTACGGACTGTCCTACTCGGAAGGTTATCACCATTAAGGAAGGACTAGAGTATGAAGTACCTGAAGAAGATGAGGAGGATGTTGAGTTCTATAGCGCTGATCCAGTATATGATGAAGAGGTCATGCTTGCTGATCAAGAAGAAGCATTAGTTCTTAAACGAAGTCTGCATACAAGTATAGTTAAAGAAGAACCTTGGCTACGACGCAACATTTTTCACACTCATTGCACGGCCCAAGGAAAAGTTTGTAATGTCATCATTGATAGTGAAAGCTGCAAAAATGTAGTATCTAACTATATGGTAGAGTAATTGAAGTTGCTAACACAAGATCATCTGCAACCTTACAAGCTTCACTGGCTCAACAAGGGGAATGAGGTAAAAGTTTCTAAACAATGTTGTGTGACCTTTTCTATTAGGAACTAATATTGTGATGAAGTTTTATGTGAGTTATTCCCATGGATGCATTCCACCTTCTCTTGGGGAGGCCATAGCAATATGAAAAATGGTGTCAAGTTCACACTGCACCTTTACTGCCTAGCGAGATTAGCCAATCTTCGAGGGAATCTAGCGCCTCTAAGCCATTAGTGTCTTTGATGACTAAGAAAAAATTCAAGGTGACAAAGTTTGAAGCCCAAATGATGAGCTTTATTATGGTGCTTGAGGTGAACAACGAGTCGGCCAATCTACCAGGAGTCATTCTGTTACTGTCAGAATTTTTAGATGTAATATCTGATGAGATACTAGCAGGGTTGCCTCTCATGCGAGACATACAACACGCCATTAACTTCATTCTAGGAGTAGTCATTCTTAACAAGCCTGCTTATAGGATGAGTCCCCAAGAACATGTTGAAGTCCAACGGCGAGTTGAAGAGTTGTTAAAGAAAGGGTTGGTTCGAGAAAATGTCAGCCTTTATGCTGTACCTGTTCTTTGAGTACTTAAGAAGGATGGGAGTTGGAAAATGTACATTGACTGTCGAGCCATCAACAAGATCACTATTAAGTATTGATTTTTGATACCTCGGCTCGATGATATGCTAGACCAATTGCATGGTGCCACTACCTTCTCTAAAATTGACCTTTATAGTGGGTACTACCAAATCAAAATTTAGCCAGGAGATGAGTGGAAGACCACTTTCAAGACCAGAGATGGCTTGTATGAGTGGAATGTGATGCCTTTTGGGTTAACAAATTCCCCTAGCACATTTATGCACATGATGAATCAAGTATTGAGACCTTTTATTGACAAATTTATTGTTATCTACTTTGACGATATTCTTATTTATAGCAAGAGTCAAAAGAACATTTAGATCACTTGCAGCAAGTTTTGCAAGCTTTGCATGAACAAAAGCTTTATGCAAATCTCAAGAAGTGCACCTTCCTCACCAGTGAAGTTGTGTTCTTAGGTTACATCATTGTCACAGAGGGTGTTCGAGTTGATCCAAGCAAAGTTGCGGCCATTGATAGCTGGCCAATTCCAAAATCTACCCAGGAGGTTCGAAGCTTCCATGAATTAGCTTCTTTCTATAGGAGGTTCATTCATAATTTTAGCTTTATTGCTACACCACTTACAAATTGCACCAAAGGAGAGAAATTTCAGTAGATAGAGCAAGCTCAGAAAAGCTTTGAAGAGCTTAAGAAGAAGTTGATCGAAGCTTCAGTCCTAGCTCTTCCTAATTTTGACCAAGTGTTTAAAGTTAGCTGTGATGCTTCTAACATTGGCATTGGTGTTGTCTTAAGCTAGGAGGGCCATCCTATTGCCTTTTTCAATAAAAAGCTCAACAATGCCAAGCTTAGGTATTCTACCTATGACAAAGAATTTTATGCCATTGTTTGAGCTCTCCAACATTGGAGTCATTATCTTATGAATAAAGAATTTATACTCTTTGCTGATCATGAGGCTCTCAAGTATTTGAATTCTCAATAGAAAATTAGCCTTAGACATGCCCGTTAGAGTAAACTCTTGCAGTCTTATCCATTTCTTATCAAGCATAAGGCTGGAACTCTGAACTCTGTAGCTGATGCTCTTACCTGTCGATATGTGCTACTCACAACATTGCAAACTAAAGTTGTTGGGTTTGACTTTGTCAAAGAGTTGTATTAAGATGATCCTGGTTTTTGAGGAGTGTGGGAAGCAACTGTAAATCACCCTTTCCACCAATTCTATAAACATAATGGGTTTCTATTTCGAGGCAAAACCCTATGCATTTCACAGGGTTTCTTGAGAGAAGCCATAATTTGGGAAGCACATGACGGTGGATTAGTTGGACATTTTGGACGAGATAAAACAGTTGACCTAATAAAGGAGAACTTTTACTGGCCTTAACTTGAACAAGATGTCAACAAGCATATACAGAGATGCAGAATGTCACTTGGCCAAATCTAAGGGTCAGAATGCTGGATTATACATGCCTTTGCCTAGAAGCAACTTGGGAAGATGTAACTATAGATTTTGTTTTGAGTTTACCATAGACTCAGGCAAAAGATTCTATCATGGTAATTGTGAATCATTTCTAAAAAATGACCCATTTCATTCCATGCTAGAAGACCAACGATACTATTCAAGTAGCAGACTTATACTTTAAGGAGATTGTGTGTCTTCATGGCATTCCCAATACTATCACTTCTAATTGTGATGTGAAGTTTCTTAGCCACTTTTTGCAGACATTATGGAAGATGGGAACTGAGCTCTAGTTTTGCAGCGCTAGTCATCCCCAGATAGATGGTCAAACTAAAGCTATAAAAAGAATTTTTAGCAATCTTCTTTGCAGTTTTATAGGGAAGAATTTGAAGTAGTGGGATCTCATTCTTGCTCAAGTTAAATTTTCTTACAATAACTCTATTAACCAAGCAACTGAGAAGTGTCCGTTTGAAGTTATTTACGGCACTCGTCCCCTTAGTCTGCTAGACTTGACCCTTCACTTGATAAGTAGTAATATAACTCTAATACTAACTAAAAGGCTATGGAAATTAAGAAGTTTCATGAGCAAGTCCATAAGCAAATCCAAAATTAGAATTTGAGATACATGGCTCAATGTGACAAGCATTGGAGACAACAGACTTTTAAGGTAAGAGACTTGGTTTGGATACATCTACAAAAGGAATGATTTTTTAAATAGCCAAATGCCTAGTTATCCTTAAGAGCTGATAGTCCCTTTATGATTGTGCAAAAGATCAACAACAATGCTTATAAGGTGAAATTGCCTAATCCTTATAGAGTATCTTCCACCTTTAATGTTGTTGATCTATCCCTATACATTGTCGATGATGCTGAATTTGACTCAAGGGTAAGTTTCGTTCAACCTGGGGAGGATGAAACAGAACAACAGTAAAGTAATGAGGGAACAAACGTATGGAGAAGCAAAAACTGAAATCTATTGGGTCACCACTATTAACACAATAATAAAGCATTTGTAACCTGCCTTTTAATTCCCTTAGCTATGTTTCATACTTAAGATTAGTATAAATAGCTTAGTATCTATGTGTATTGGAAACCTAGACTGAAAAGAATAAACACGAGAGTTTTCTTTCTTTTGGTTCTGTGCCATATTTGATTGATAATTCAAGGGTCATGTTTGTTTGTTGTTATGGTAACTTTTAGGACACATCTAAAGTGCTTGATAAAAGGTTGAAAAGATAAGGTAGTGAAATAAGTAATAGTAAAAGTTATTTGTTATCTATAAGAAGACTTGGCAACCTTGAGTATTGTTTATATAGGTATTTTAAGGGTTTATTGATTAAACTTGACATGTAATTTTATTGTGAATGGTGATAGTTTCTATTTCTTTAAAGGGAAAACATAACTTTTTATTTTTGCACTTTGCTCGTATTTTGCTATAGGTCCCTACACTTTTTTTTGGGTCTTCTGAGTCCCCACACTTTCATTTTTCGGTGTTTTAGGACCCTTCAAGGTCCTTATACTTTATTCATTTAGGGACTTAGAACACCAAAATGAAAGTATAGGGATCCAAAACATCAAAAAAAAAAAAGTGTAGGGACCTATAGCAAAACACGAGCAAAGTGCAAGAACTTAAAGTTATGTTTTTCCTTCTTTAAATTATCTTGGAATTTAAAAAGTGTATAAAAGAATAACAATGATATTACTTGGGTGTTAGGGGATTAAGAAGCGGATAATATTACAAAAGTAATTAATTAGGAGTAATTTATGTAACATGACTTGTTAGCATAATTTATTTTATTAAAAATAAAATATTGATTGAGCATATATCTATATATTTATAGTTCTATTTATGATTATTATTGTTACTGATTTTCATTCAATTTTTATATTGACTATTATATATGAAAGTTTTCATTATATTAAATTTTGTAGAAAGTGTAGGAATTATGTTTCAAATGAATGCCATAAGAATTACTTTTACAAATGATATTTTAGTATTCGCTATGCCTTTAAATTTAATTATTAGTTTTGATAAGGTATATTTCATCAAGGTAAGTTATTTGAATTATATTACTTTCTTATTGATATTTTAAGATTAGTCTAAAACAAGGACTTTATTTGATATTCTTTCCATTCAAAAATGTAAGGCATTTTTTGAGGAGTTGGATGTTCAAAAATGTAAGGCATTTTTAGTCTTTTGATGTGTAATCATTGCCTTTTTTTTTTAAAGTGTCTCTATTGATGAATGACTTTATATTTATTGTAACGTGTTTAATAGGAATAAATATAAAAAGATATGATTAGTTTGAAAGTAGGTAACTACTTTATTAAAAGATAAGATTGAGTTAAAAATGCTTTACATTTTTGAACGAAGGGAGTAGTATTTATTTTTTCATATATTGATTGTAATCATTCATGCATGGAATAGATAAAGCCTTTAAGACATGTTTCATGAGAACTTGTGTCAAGAAGATTTTATGTTCAAGAATATTCTTTTGTGAATTTCAATATTTGAAAAATAAGATGGTGTTCCAATGATAATTTGATTTTGTATGTTTCAAAATATTTCAGTGGGATTAGCCTTTGGCGTGCCATGGTTAAATCCTAGCTAACTTGGTATTCGTGAGCATCATACTCATACTTGTTTCATGGGCCTTATGCTTGTGCTTGTTATTCGTGGGTTTCATGCTCACGCTTGTTTTGTGACTTTTGTCATGCTTGTTTCGTCGCTTCTAGCCGCACTTGATCATTTCACCGCTTTAAATCGCGTTTGTTGATTACTTACTTTCGTTATATCCACTCTTGATTGGTGATTTACTCTCGTGGATTGTGTGCCTACGCTTGTTGATTATTTACCCTCGTGAACTATGTATCCATGCTTGTCAATCATTTTGATTAAGTCCCATTACAAAATGTGAGTATTGAAACTTATCATTTATTCAAAATGATATTGATTAAATGAATGGTATTCTCTTTACATATAGGTTTTGAAAAGAGTTACATTTTTTTTTGTTTGAACATATATTGTAATTTGAAAGTGAAATTTTAATGCTATGTCATCATTACTTGGATTAATACATATATGATTCATATATTTATCTAGAATCATGTGACCTATAAGGCATGAGTTTTTAATTTTTTTCACATAGATATTTTGTTAAATTCTTGATTATGTCATTAGTACATACTCTCTTTATTTCCTTTAATTTTAAATTGGGATGTTATTCACTAAAAAATATTTCGATTTTAGATAATAGCAGGACTTGAATCTCCTATTGATCAAAGAGAGAATTTATCACTGAATTGAAGTAGAAGAATTTCTTTGGACAAATCTCAACTTAATTTAAATGTGAGTTTATGCATTAATTTAATTTAAAAAATTACAGATAAGGATCAAAAACTTTTTTGGTCCCTTTATATAATTTTTGAGGTCCTTTTTTATCATTTTACAGTTAATTAATAGTCAAAGTTAATATTATTAAAGACAAGGGCCAGATTACATTGTTTTTAGAAGTTGATTGAACAATTTACAGAATACATGAGATCATGATTTATGGTGATATTAGATTTAAAGTTTATGGGGTAATTTGTTTATTTATCCAAGATTAAACAAACCCATAAACTTCAGGAGTCTAAGAGCGGGGAAGTGGAAAACCAGAATCAACATAATGAAACCAGAATTTTTATGAAATATGGAATCAAGGAAATCAAATAGAATTCGCCCATAGATTTTCAGAGAGAAGTACGCGAGCTAAGTTTTGGCGACGCAGAAATAATTTAAAAATTAAAGAGAAGTTTAGAAATTCTCAGAGTTTAGGAAAAGGATATGAGGAATCTCAAAGGTTATGTTTAGTTTCGAAATAGTTTCAGATTAGGGACAGGAATTTTGAAATATAGTGAGAGTTTTGAAATTCAGACAGGCTGAAGGAATTGAATAAAAGAAAGGAATATCAACACTGGAGGTGACTTTCGAAATTTGGAGAGGTGTAAAGCTTAAAACAACGAGAACGTTCGAAAGTCAGGATCACTTTAGAAATTCAGGCAACACTTTAGTGATTCAGGGACAATTACAAAATACTTAGCCAATTTTTAAGAAATGACAAGAAAATCCCTTTAAATTATACAAATAATAATTTGATCTCTCAAAATATCATAATTTTACTGAAATTCTCAGAGACTTTTTTATCATTAATGAATTTAGATAAATGATCAAATTGTGCTTGTTGAAAATAAAATGATCACAAATTTTGGTTAAATAATCACAAATTTTTTCTTATATTCGCAATTATGCAATAACAAATTATAACTTCACATATCAAATTCTTAATATTACTACAAGTGTTGAAAATAAGAAGTAATGGTTACAAGTTTTATTTAAATAATCACAACTTTTCTTTTTTATATTAGCAATAATATAACAGCAAATCACAATTTCGTATGTCAAATTCCTAATATTGCTATAAGTGTTGGAAATAACAAGTAATAAGCACAAGTTTTATTTAAATAATCACAACTTTATTTTTTTTTATATTTATAACAATATAACAACAAATCACAACTTCATATGTCAAATTCTTACTATTGCTACAAGAGCAATTTAGACATTTATATAAATTCATTAATGACTTCAATGAAATTATTGTCATTTTTTCATTTTTGAAATTCTTAGGCAATTTCGAAATTTGTATATAAGCAACCATATTGGTAAACTTCGAAGGATGCAAGGCTGATTCAAAAACTAAAAAAAAAAAAAAAAGAATACTTAAAAGCCAAGTTTTGAATTTACAATCTTAATTTTGGGAAGGATAAAAGATAGAAATCAAGGTTTAAAACAATTTTGAAGCTTAGAAAGAGTTTTTGGAATTCATAAGACAGGAGAAAAGCCAAATTCTTAGGTAAGTTTGAAAAAGTGAAAATTAATTAAGCCTACATTTACTTTTCTCAAGATAAATTTAACCTGTTAAACACAAAATATTACCTAAATTTGTCATCATTAAAACCAGGGTCAATATATTTCTAGACATTGATCCAAAGTACTATAGACTATTGTATTTGGGTTGGTATTAACAACCAAATTTAATGTAGTAATGGAAACAATTAGATGAAATGAGATTTGATGGAAAGAAATTTGAATTTGATGGAGCATATTTCATTTGTTCTAGTTTATAAGATACTTTTGAGGCAATTTGGTCGTCTCAAAATATAAAAGATTTTGATAAAAATAAGATTTCATTAATTATACTTGTTCAATACTATCCTTCCCTTCTTATTATTTTTTTTATTATTTTCCCTTCTTAGTGTTTCTCAAATAAGGTTATATCAAATAAAGAGTGTTTTTGAAAATCTATATTTGTAATTTTCAAAGAAGATAAGATTTTAAAGTATATTTGGTGAATTTTATGGGTATATGTAATTTGATAAAGTGTCTTATAAATTGGAATTGAGGGACCAGCGTTAATATCCAAATTTAATGTAATAACAAAGGCAAGTGGGCTAAATGATATTTAATGTAAAGAAATTTGTATAAAATCTCCCTGATTATATAAATGACAATATGGTCTCTTAAAATATTATAATTCCACTGAAATACCTAGGAACTTCTATACCAATAAATTTAAAAGCAAAAAGACCATTTTACCCCCATTGAAAATAAAAAGCCTCAATCACAACTTTTTCTTAAGGAATCACAACTTTTGTTTTGTAAATTGCAAGAGTTAAACAAGAAATCACAACTTATCAAGTTTAATTTTTGTTATTAAAAACAAGCCTCGATCTTAATTTTTTCTTAAGAAATAACAACTTTGATTTTGTGAATAGCAAGAGTTGAATGAGAAATCACAACTTATCAAGTGTAATTTCTGTTATTGAAAAACACGTTCTCAAAATAGCAAACCCCAATCACAAACTTTTGTTTAAGGAATAATAATTTTTATTCAAAGAATTACAAAAATTGAACAAAAAATTACAATTGTCAATAAGGTAAAATGACCTTTTCAATTTAAAATTTATTGATAAAAAAGTCCTTAAAAACTTCAGTGAAATTATAACATTTTTGAGGGATCAGATTGTCATTGATATAATTTAGGGAGATTTTATTGTCATTTTCTCTATCATTAATCCAACTAACTTTAGCATTTACTAATCCCGAGTACTATAGACTATAGTATTTGGCTTGGCATTAACAACCAAATCAAATTTAATGTAGTAATGGAAACAACCGGGTGAAATAAGATTTCATGGAAAGAAACTTGCTTTTGTTACATACTCCCCCCATTCCGATTTATAAGATGCTTTAGGGAGCGATTCGATATCCCAAACTATAAAAGACTAACATAAATAATATTTCATTAATTATAATGGTTCCAATATTACACTTTTTTTTATTATTTTTCTCTATATTCAATGCTTCATATGAAAGGTTATATTAAATCAAGGGTTTTTTTAAAGTTGTTTAATGAATTTATTAGCATGCATAATTTTTCTAAAAAATGTCTTATAAATTAGAACAAATGAAGGATTTGAGTTGGCATTAATAGCCAAATTTAATATAGTAATTAATGAAGACAGGTAGGCAAAATGATATCTCATGGAAAAAATTGGGAGATTTTCATATTAGGACCATGGGTGTTCGGATTTCATATATACCATGTGACTTAATTATAAATCATGACCGAGTAAATTTGGAAATACATTGCAGGATGTTGGAATTGAAATAAAAATAATTTTGTAAGGCAAATGATTAATGTTCCCTTAATAAAAATGAAGAAAGAGAATGTAAATCAATGCTTAATATTACTTGTTAAATATATAACCTGACGTGCTAAATTTATAGTAATTGCTAAATCTGTAACGTTATTTACGAATTTTTCAGCCCTAATTAAATCTGAAACTTATTAAAATCATTATCTTAAGTAGTAATTTGTAATGACCCTAAATTTTAGAATGGACAAAATTTTTCTCCAAGAGATATTTTATTTAAATAAGTTTTTTCAGCAAGTTTGATTTTTTTATTTTTAATTATAGAAAATTTTGTGCACTTTTTGATAATTTTTGTGTGCTCTTTTTGTGATTTTCTCTTGCTCTTTCTTGTAATTTTTTCAAAAATTCTTTAATCAGATTTTATACCTTGCATGAATGGAAAACAGAGCATTCTCGTCTTTTCTATTCACCGACCTTAGACTTCTTTTCTCTCATCACTATCGAGCGTTTCCTCCTCACCTTCGACTTGTCTCCTCACCGCCGGCTGTTTGCCGTTCAATTCCGTCAGCTATTCGTCCATTTCTGTCGAGTGGTGTCGCTGAATCTCTCTGTTTCTTCACTGCTGTGTGCCAACAAAGGTGCATGTGTTTTCATATCTTTTCTTTTCTTCTCCTCAACAGATGGACGTCGGTGTGTGCGTACAAAGTAAGGTCAATCTCTGTTTTTTTTTTTTTCTCTGGTATGAAATTTCTACTTCTTTCTGCTCACGTTATTTACAGCAGTGAGGTTGAGTCACTGGATATCCTTCTCTGTCATCATCCCTTACTCTGTGTCCAAGGGAAGTAAGTAGTTTCAGATCTTCTAGCATCGCTGTCGTCTTCTAGCTTTGCTGTTAAAATTTCACAGCTGGAGGTGTAGAAATCGTTGGACTTTCTCTCCTTTAATTGCTGTTTTTTGTTTTCCTTTGCTTAGTGATCGATGGTGGTGCTTATTTGTGTGTTCAGTGTTGATTTATTCTTCTTCCTTTGTTGCTAGCATCGCGTGTGTGCATGTTGCAACATTTTTGAAGTTTCAATTCTCATGAACATTGTGGCTGTCGTGGCTGTTGAAAAAAAATGAAATAAAAATATATAATAATAATAAGCTTGAAATTTATATTGAATGCGTTAGAATTTGCAAGCTAAATTAGTTTTGTTTGGATTGGTTGATATTGAAGAATTAGCTAAGATGAAATTGAGATAGAGGAACTTAGACATGAAGATTGGAGATTAATGCCTATGATATTTTTTTAAAATGCTTATTAGAAGATATTGAGCTTGCTTTTGAATATTTTTGACATTTCATTTATTTTTGTGGGAAGTATAGTTAGCTTAGATGTTATTAATCAATGAATTTAACTTGAAAGCTGCAAAGAAGATTAGACTATGAAATTATTAATATATGATGGTGTGGAAGAATTATGGATACTACTCAAAAATCTATACATGTAATTATACATCCACTAGTAATAGATTTAAAATAGTGATTAGAACCTTAGGGAATCTAAGGTAGTTGATATTAAATTTAATATTAGGTTGTGGTGCTTCATTAACCTTAAGAAGGCATAAATGAACAAGAAGGTTTCTCTTGCTCTTGTTGGATTATGATTAAGTTACTAATTTGATAAGAAAATTGTTGGCTGTGTAGGTTTAATTGAAATATTATTTGGAATCAAGTCATATCCCAATAATGAGTAGAGAAAATTCTTGGCTAGTGAAATTAAGAGTGTAGAGAGAATTCATTTGGGGTAAAGAGAACTTGTTATTTGTTAGAAATTAGGATGTTAAATATCATCTTAGTTATGTTAAGGAAATAATAAATAATTGATTTTAGGTTGTGATTTGCTTGTTAGAAGTCAATGGCACCATTGGAATTAAGGTGAGAAGTTTAAGTGAATGAGCTTTAAAATTTTGAGAAACTCTTAGGTGAGTAGGCAACATTCCGAATATATATTCAATAAAGTGTTTATAAAAATTCTTTATTTAAATATTATTTATAAATTGTTTACATATTCTTGTTAATCTTATTTTCATATTAATAGTATTATTTCTCATAAGCAGTTTAATTATTTAATACCACATTGATGTAAAATTCTTATTGCAATGATTTGTGTATGAAGAAAATGATGTAAATTGCAAGAATGGAGCTAGTCTCCTTGCTGGGTTGTTGTGAAAATTTCAGGAAGTTCAAATTATAAGTAAGGTTCTGTCGAAATTTTTACAAAACATTTAAAACTTTACAAACTTTATTACTATATTTAACTTACATATATCAATATCTTAGCTTAGTTCCTGATCAATCAAGGCTTATGAAATATGAGTTCATCTCATATTTCATACCAATCACACTCTTAGTATTGGCTTGTGACATACTTGTTACAAACATTACATTACTTGTTAATTTCCTTACGTACTTGATAAGTCTATTATGTTACTTGTTAGTTATCTAATAACTTGTGTTAAATCCATTATGGCATTTAAATTATTAACTTCACTTGTAAAATCCACTTCATTACTTGGCACCACAAGTAATGTTGTCAAGGATTTAACATAACATGTAAAAATATTAATTTAACTTGTAAAATTCATAACACATTTAGCAAGTAATGTAAAAGATTTAACAGTCATGTTACGCATTTAACAAGTTGTGTTAAGCAGTGATTCACATTCTCTTTCTTTATTTTTTATGAAGGGCACTTTAGTCATTTTTCTTATAAAATTATTTTCATTTCGGTTCCACTAGCTTGCAATGTTTTTTAAAATTTAGTTAGTCCTGATTTTAATTGAGTGATGTCCATGATCCTAGCTAACTTTAACATTAATTAATCCCAAGTACCGTAGACCATAATATTTGGTTTGGCATATAACAACCAAATTTGATGTAGTAATGGAGACAGTTGGGTAAAACTAGATTTAATAGAAAGATATTTGCATTTGTTACATACTCCATTCATTAAAACTTATAAGATATTTTTGGAGGTGATTTGGTATCTCAAAATATACACGATCACAAAAAAATAATGTTCCATTAATTATACTTTTTCTAATATTATGTGACCTCTCCTTATTATTTTTTTTCTCTCTATTTATTGTTTCAGTATATAAAATGTTATATTAATTTAAGAACATTTTGAAAATTTATATTTCTCCTTTTTTAAAAAAATTGCTAAGTTATTTAATGAATTTCGTTAGTTTGCGTAATTTTTCATAAAAAAGTATCTTGGAAGAAATATTTGAGGTGGCATTATTAATGGCCAAATTTAATAAAATAACGAAGACAGTTGGGTGAAATGATATTTCTTGGAAAAAAATTTGTATTTGTAACATAATATTAATCCCACTAACTTTAACAATTACTAATACTGAGTACCATAGACTATATATAGTATTTGGGTTGGCATTGACAGCCAAATTTGATTTAGTCATGGAAATATATAGTTTGGGAAATAGGATTTGATCGAAAGAAAATTTCATTTGTAACATACTAAATCCATCCTAATTTATAAGACATTTTTAATGTCACAAAATATAAGAGACTTTGACAAAATAACATTTCATTAATTATGCTTGCTCCAATATTACCTTTCCCTTCTTATTATTTTCTCTCTCTATTTAGTATTTTTCAATTAAAAATATTATATCAAAAGAAGGGTTATTTTATTTGAAAATTTATATTTATGTTTTAAAAAATAATATTGTAAAATGTATTTAATATTTTTATTACACGTACTATTTTATCAAAAAATATTTTATAAATTGAAATGATAAGAATATCTGGGTTGGCATTAATAGCCACATTTACGTAGTAAGTAGTAACTAACCTGTGTTTGGATGGGGGAAGAATAAAGAGGGGGCAGAAAATGGAGGAAGGAAAAAAGTGAGTTGCAGTTATTTTCACTTTGGATGTGAAAGACAAATATAGGGAAGAGAAAATTGAACATGTCATAGTGACAATAATGTCCTCATCCAACCATAAAAATCTATTAACCATCACTGCACCGATTGTTTTCGGGTTGGTGTCTTCAATAATTATGTGAGTGATAAGATCAAATAGAAAAGCTACTCCTTCTTGTGTTTCAATTGCTGTTTGTAGTCATTCATGACTAGTGGCCAAGAAAATCAACAACTAAAAATAAAATTTTTTATGAAGTAATGTTGTTAGATCTTACAAGTTATGATAAAGGCTTACAAATAATGGATTATTGATGTCATACGAAATTTTACTGTTAATCAATTACATTACTTATTAAAAATCGTACCTTACTTATTAATTTTCTCTCGTATTATTTATTTGGAACGTGCCCACCCCATACTCTGGCTCAACATCAAGGCCACGTTAGAGTCTAGCTAACATTCACATGGTTGCATTAACACAGTGGTAGTACTATATTGCTAACTGATTTGATAAGTCGTCGTCCATAATAAATCACTTTGATGTCTATCCTATCCTTGCACGGCATTTTATACCAATTTTAGCCCCACATGACTGGCGTTTCAAGTAACAATACTCTCATTCTTTATAGTCACAAAAAATAAAAATAGTCATTATATATATATATATAAAATAAAATCCATATCCTTTTGTCATTATACATCTAAAATGTGGTTTAAATCATATTATCCAAAATATTTTAGTTTTTCCAACAAATCTTTTTTTAAAAATAGTATCCATAAATCATATTTCAATCACAAACTTGTACCCTAACTTCAGTTTACAAATCTCAGTTTTTTTTTACTTCTTGTAATCCAAACGCACCCTAACCACCCCCCCCCCAAAAAAAAGCTTCCGGAAACCGAAACAACTTTTCAGATTTTAAGAAAGTAGTTAATCTTCTACTTGTCCAATAAAGACGTCAGACATTAGTATCACTTACTGTGTGGAACCATATTCATCAACATTTTTTGGCGAATAGTTGAGCAATCAAAACTACTACAACCCCTTTATTCTTATGTTATTATTCTTTTATTTGCAATTTCATAAACATTAATTTGTAACGTACGAGTTGAACAGGAGGTGAGTGCATGCCCATGAGAGTCCAACATTCACACGGTTGCATTGGCTTAGTGGTAGTACTATATATATTGTCCCCAATTGCATTAAATTTTGTGTGTGTGTTTCAAACTTTCACATTTGCCCTTATATAGTAAGTCACCACAATGACATCATCACAATGACATGTATAATTCATGCTTTTCAATGGATTAATAAGGGCGTCCTAATTGCGCATGGCTTTGGAATCTGTATATATATAGACCACAAAAAGGAAAGCCATACACCAAGACAGCAACGGATTTAGAGCTGCGTGCATATCAACTCTCAAAATATTCATCCAATCAAATGGTATGGCTTTATATATATATATATATGTAATGACTCTAAATTTTAAATTAAATAAATTTCCTTTCAATTGATAATTAATTAATTTTACTTTTATGATAAAGAAAGGCAATGGTATATTAGAATTTATACTGGATATTTATATAAAGGTCTAGAGTTCAAATTTTACTTTAGCCAAATGTTAGTTTATTTTTATGAAAAAAGTACTAAAGAGTCCTTACTTTTTTTTATAGAAATATTTATAATAACAAAAATTGATAGGGTCTTCTTTTGAAATTTTTCTCAATAAACTTCGGGTCTTGTTTTGTAGATTTTCCCATAAGATATTATTTGACTTCCTTTGACCTTCTAAATTAGTGAAGTAGGCAGAAGAGAGAGGGAGAGCTCGCGATTTTTTTCTATTTTCCTCGCCTCTTCCGGATGATGTTCGAGGATGAGAGGAGTCTAGAAAACTCTCCACATTTCTTTCATCTTCTCCTTCTCCCCTACCATCTCTAACTACTTGAGGTGAGAGAGAGAGAGAGAGAGAGAGTTCCGACCATCGTGCATGGGCTTCGAGTACCGTCTCTCCTCCTTCTCTTTCTTCAATCAAGTTCTGAGTTGCAAAGAGGGCCGAGATCGAAACTCTAGACTTTTCATCACGTGTTATCTGACTCCATTTCTCTCTGCTATCCTACCCTCACCACCGGCGAAATGGGAGCTCGTCACTCCCAAACAAAGCCAGGTCCTCAGTCGTGCTTCCTGTCTCTGTTTTTCTCATTTTGTTGCTATCTTCGTCGCCTTTGTTCGCGTCACTAATGGGTGAGAGAAATCAAGCCGCTAGTAATGCTGGTGCTAATCGCGAGATTTTCCTGCTTGACCTGGTATGGCTGAAGTCGTTTCATTCCTTCCCTGTGTATCGTGCCAGATGACTCCCCTGTTTCAAGTCGTAGCTGGTTCAGTTTCGTAAGGTGTTCAGCTTGTGTGTTTATTATTTTCGTTGCTGGAATCTTTATTTCTTTGCACCTAGTAGGAGCTTGGCAAAGTTGCAGACTCCTTTTATTTCCTGTAAAGCGTCACTGTTGAATGTTTGATTCCCCTGTTCAGCGTCCAAGTTTCCTCTTCTTCTCTTTTGTGATGATGGTAATTTAAGGTAAGAAGCTTTGACCATTAACTCTCTCGTGTTGTGCGTATATGGCTGGATCAGAATTGTGAATTGTTCCTCATTTTTCTGCTGTGCATGAGTAATGAGATGTTGGGGATTTGATTTCTTTGAGTAATAAATTTGATTTTTGTTGGACTAAAAAAATTGAAAGGCAAGTTGAGTTATCTCAAATATGAATGTGATATTATTTAGGAAATGAAATTTATAGAAAAGGAAGTGGGATTTTGGTTGGAGGATTCACGCATGACAGATATTTGATAAAATGTCTATTAGTAGAGATTGTTTGTTTTAGCATCTAATAGTGATAGTTTTTTAAGGAAGATGATTTGGCCTAGATATTAGTATTTGTATATCTCAATTAGACTTTAACAAGGGATGTATTTAAGAAGCTGTCAAAATTTATTTGAAGTTTTAAATTATTAAGAGTTAAATGGTTGATGATTTATAAGGTATATTATCATTTTATTAATTCTAGTTGAGTGGACTCTCTTAAAAATAGGACTTGTTAATTCAAAAGCAAGGTTCATGAAGATTTTATTATATTATAGGGTAATCGTAAGCCGGGTAGCTTGATTGGAGCTAAAAGAAAAGAGTTTTGAGGTTGAAAGTGTTACAGGTAAGTGGATAGCGTCCCAACTGATTTTTTTAATCAAAATTTCATTTACTAAAATATTATATTTTTTTTGGAAATTATTTTTTATAGCATTAATGTGATTATTGAATATTTGTTGATTAACATTACTTTATTTTGAGAAATTAGCTTTACCAAATTTGAAATGTTATTTGATCAATTAAATCAAGTTTAAACTTTGATTGTGAGATTTTTATTCTATCAAATATTGGATAAATACAGAGAATGATTCATGCGAGTTTGAAGTTGACATTTTTTTATCCAATAAATGCAAGCATGAGCATTGGATATGAAATTTGATTCTAGCAAGTTCTAAAGCTTAAAAGTATTCATGCGAGTTTGATTTTAAGAGTGAGAACTGTATCTTGAAAGTGATAATTTTCTCGCATGTTTGAAAATGGTTTTAAAAAGGGACTTTATATAGAACACTGGTTGCTAACGGCAGTTCTGTTAGCCCTTAAAGTGCCATGGTACACCTAGCTAGTAGGGTGTTTATAGGAGGTGTTAGCCTCGTGCGATGGCCAACGCACGTGGAATGGAGGGATGGTTATTCGTGAGCTTTGTACCCGTGTTTGATTTTGTGGCTTCAAGCTGTGTTTGGTTAGCATGACCCTCGTGGACTGTGTGTCCACGTTTGTTTCGTGGCTTCGGTTGCGTTTGGTTACATATCCTCGTAGACTGTGTGTGCACGTTTGTTTTCATGGCATAAGCTGCGTTGGTTAGTTACCCTCGTGGACTATGTGTCCACGTTTGTAAATTGTTCTGATAAGTCCCTATAATTATGAATCCAATTATTTGAGTATTTTATATTCCATTGATGTTATTCATTAATATGTTTATAAATATTTCTTTCATTTATGTGCTTTCTTGGAATTAAGTCCTATTAACATTTGCCATGATAGTTCAATGATTTGGGACTAAATTTTAAAATTTTATAGAGCTATTCTATTTTAAAGTTTATTACATTTTTATGAAAGATGTTGTCTCTTTGACTCACACAATTATTTTAAACTTTCCTTTTTATTCAAGCTCTATTATTTATTGTTGGAACGTTATTTATTGAAAATTATTATTTTGGTCTCAGATACGTCAGCTCAGGCTATGCCTTCCGTAAATCCTTATGGGGCTGTAATATTTAGTTGAAAGGAAAAGCTGAAATCAAACTTCTTTAAAGTAAATTTCTTATGTCAGGTGCTTCACATAAGTTATAGTTAGAGTCCTCATCCTTATGATTCACACTTTGTTATTTACTGATTGGAAAAGAGTTCCTTGCTACTACTATTGTTTTGTAAAATATTTGTAGATTTTTTTTGGGAGATTTATTTTAAGGGGAGATTCAATCAAATTTTTTTTTTTGATATTAAACCGTTTGTTCGTATGGTTTGTATTGAGAATGGCTTAATTTATTATCAAATATTTTTGTGGTTTATAAATTAGAGATTTCATGCATAAAGACTATTGGGATATGGGTGTTATCCCTATATTCTGTGCCGAACATGTCCTATTTTTGGAGTGTGACAATATATCTGTCAGGTTTTATCTTTTTCCTTATCTGATAATTACATTCTCATGGATTCACGTGTTGATTGGTTTTCGCTTACTTAGGCGTCTATGAGGGGAATCGTTTCATTGGGACCGTGGGGACGTCCAGGTGGCAGCCATTGGAGTTTCGAGACTGATCGTGGGATAGCTGGAATAACCGTGAGTGTAGAAGAAATTTTCAAGTCCATTTCATTCAAAGATGCTAATGGTGATGATTCCGGGACATTTGGCGAAGTCGGTGAAGAAATAATATAGGTGACATCGGTTACTAATATATTAAAAATCATCACTGCTTTTAATAATAATAATAATAATAATAATAATAATCATCATCATCATCATCATCATTATTGTTGTTGTTGTTTTACTTAATTACCTTGTCCATGTGCAGATTGAATTTAGTTGGCCTTTAGAGCTTTTGAAATCCATAAGCGGAACTTATGGAATTTACGAGGGCTCAATAGTAATCACGTCCCTCTCATTTACTACAAATCTCAACAGTCATGGACCTTTTGGAAATTCTATCGGCGATTATTTCTGTGTTTCAATATCAGAATATAAAATTGTCGGGTTCCACGGGAGATGTGGTCGCTATATATATGCAATTGGTGTTTTTGTGCAACGAGTAAGTAATTTATTTAACTATTAACCATGCATTAGATTTTATTATTCTCAAAATAAAGTAGTGAAGTCTTTTAGTGATGGCTTGGAAATATTGAGCCTTGTAATCTCTCCCACATGTATAAGGGAACCATACAGTAAAAATTCTTGGAGCATTCTAAGGGTTGAACCCAAGAGAAAGCAGTTAACTTTGTATTGAAAATTCTTCTTTATCTTATAATTAAGTGATAAGAGGAAAATATATATAAACTAGTTAAACAATTATAAAATATTAATAATATAATCAAATATAATCCAAAATATATACCTATTTATCTCTAAAATATGCCCTATAACCGTCTAAATTTTGATGATGGATTTTAATAGAAAAGATAGATGCTTTATGATTCTCATTATAGATGGTTCACTTTGAAAATACAAGTATCATCCCACTACATGGGGTACTTTGCTACATGGATTAATGTATTACCACGTTATCAACAAACAAACCTTACATTGAAAATTAAAAAAAAAATGAAAAACACTTTACCAAAACTTATTAGCAGCACACTCAATGACTATTGGTGTTAGTGCAGGATTCAAGTATTACATGTGGGCCTTGGGGAGGTTCTGGGGGAGCTCCTTTTATTTTTAAAGTGGAAAAATGGATAAAAGAGATAATCGTGCATGAAGAAGGCTGTATCAATTCCATCGCTTTTAAAGATACAAGTGGTGAAATGTATGGAAAGTTTGGTGGTGAGGATCCACATGACTCTGGTATGGAAAGAATAGTAAGTCTAGTATTTGTTTACGGGTTGAAAAAAATAACAAATCATATCAATCATTTCTTTAATTTCTCCCTCTTATATTTGGCCCAGCAAATTCTTTTCCATATTTGTATAATGAAATTGGCAAATGTGTAGATTGAGATCAATGGGCCTTCCGAGTATCTGACATCCATAGCTGGGACTTTCAGATGTTATAAGGACAATAAGGTGATTACATCACGATCTTTCATAACAAACTTGCACACTCACGGACCTTTTGGAACTGTTAGCAGCACTTCTTTCTCATCCATGCCAACAGAAGGAGGTGTCGTGATTGGATTCCATGAAAGAGGTGGCTATTTTGTTGATGCAATTGGAACCCATGTGAAACTTTTACGTTAATCTAATTTCTAATAAACAGAGAGTGGTTGTTGTGCTTGAATAATTCTCCGTGCATTTTCTGCTATAATGTGTGGATGTGCAAGTGTGCTAAGTTGTCCTCTTGTGTTGTTTGATTACGAGGGCTTTTGTAGCTCTCTTGCTTTGTTTCTATTTCCTTATGGTTGTATTATGTATCCGTGTCATGACTTTGTGGGTTAAATTGTGCTAGCCACTTGGTGCAATATTATAAAAAGCTTTCCGTATGCACTTCAATGCAATGGTATAGCTTGTTATCTTATTTACGCAGATTGAATTTGTCACCCCCTAGTCCTCAATATGATGTGTGGTAGTTAGATCTTATATATTTAATAATCAAGTTTTAGCAAAAATTCTATTTAATCAAATGTTTAAGAAGATAATTGGGGAATAATGATAGTTTTGTTATGAAAAATAGAGATCGAGAGGAGAAGAGAGAAACCTAAAAGGAGGGAATGAGAGAATTGAAAGCTTTTTTGTCTTGATGTGTATACTACAACTAAAGTGCTCTCTTTCTATAGGCATGGATATAACAATTAAATCAAATAAAAATGCACAAGATAATAATAACTTAAAGGTATTATAAAAATTGAAAGATGTTAGAGAATCCAAAAGATATGGATATCCATATGATATTCTAATATCTAACACTCTTTCTTGGATGTCCAGATGTTGTGTTTTGTTAAAACTTTAATTACTATCACGCATAAAAATAGAGGGTGACCGGTAAGAGGTGTGAGTCATATTACACATATCTTAAACCTCAAATCAAGAAATTTTTTTTCATTTCTAAAGGATATCTAGATTTATATTGAAATTTTATACCCTTGATAATATTCATTATAAAATAATATGTAATAACTTAAAAAAATTAGTGTAAAATAAATTTATATTAAAGTATTGTGATTTATTTTATTAATTTTGGTACAAATATTATGAGTAATAGAGAAAACGGTTCTCTAGTGATGTGTGCACCCGTAAATTTCTATCATATCTCCTTTAGTCTGAATCATCTTGGTCCAAGGAAAGAGATTTTTATTTTGCTTCAGCTTTGGTTAAAATTACTGTAATGCCCTTTTAAAAAATTTTAATTAATAAATAAATTAAAAAATATAACAATTGATTCTTTTGTCTTCTCCTCATCTCCATTTTCTCGACTACTCCAAAATGGGGAGGGAGAGAAATTTGCTCTCCATTCTTCGTACACCCTCCACCTTCCTTTCCGTTCTGTCGCCGATGATTGTGAGTGCCGGAGTCTTCCTCTTCATCCTCCTTTGTGACTGACTTTGGTGACCTCCTTACTTTCTTGAGATGGCTCATGTCTGAACTGGGGAAGAGTAAGAGAAAATCTGTCGCCCTCTTCCTCCTCTTCATAGCTTACCGCTGCCGTAGGTAAATACGAGAGCTCTGTCCATTACTTGAATCCATGCTCTAGGTTCTTCAATGTTTTACTATGGAAGTTAGTTCGTTGTTGTAAGAGGTTCAGAATGAGGCTGTCTCTCTTCCCCTGCACCACTACCGTTCTTCTTTTGCCTTTATCATTGGGTCTCTTATTCCTCATCTTGACTTGCTTCAACCTTACTGTTCTGCATGTTTGAATATGGAGAGAGAAGTTCAAGCAAGTTGACATATTAGTCTTTTGAGGACGATGAAGAAGAATTTAAGGACAAAGCATTATTCCTAGAAGATTTGTTTGGAAGTAAGTTATACAGTTGGGAGCTTCACAAGTAACTGAATAGCGTCCCAACTAACTTTTTAATAAAGATTTCCTTTACTACAATACTACATTTGTTTGCAAAATTGTTTTAGTAACAACGATGTGGTTATTGAATAGTTTGTTTATTAAACTTCTTTATTTTGTGAAATTACCTTTATCGGTTTTGAAATTTTAATTATTAATAAATATAAGTTTGGACTTTGAATATGAGATTTTATTCTATCGAATATTGGATTGATATAGAGAATGATTCATACGAGTTTGACTTTGAAAATGAAAATTTTATTGTGAAAGTGATGATTTTCTCACATCACTACTACAGAAAGGTGTATAATTGACACCCTATAATTGACATTTATTTGAAAAAAATGACAAATAAAAAAGGCAGAGAATACTTAACGGTTTTTACGAAACAAGTGTCAAATATTTAAGTAAATACTTGACGGTTATTTAAAGATAACTATCAAGTATATATATTTGACGTTTTTTATAAATAACTGTTATATAAAGCTAAAATTTACACGTCAGTCTTTAATAAACAAACGTCAAATTAATAGTAGAAAAAAAATTAAATTTTTTCACACACTTGACGCTTGTTTTGAAATAACAGTCAAGTTTGTCTGCCATATACTTGACGGTTGTTTTAAAACAAGCATCAAATATGTAATACTTGACAGTTATTATGAAATAACTGTCAAGTATTATCATTTAAATTTCCTCCAGATTTCTTTTTCACTCTCCATTTCTACAAATCCTTCGTCTTCATAAATAAACCCAAAGCCACTGAAACTCATTTTTCGTCACTCTAACTGCCAAAAAACACATTTTTGGTCTCGATTCTTGAGGGGTTTTTGATTCTTGGCCTCCATAAGTCTCGTGGGCACTCGTTCGTTTGGATTCTCAGTCTCTATCACTCTGCAACAGACTCTCGTCTTTGTTTTTCTACACAGTCGATGTTCCCTCATCTTGTTGAGGTAGGTTCTTGCTTTCCCAATCATTAATCTTCATTTTGAATGTATGGGTTGTTGATTTTGATTTTCATACGTAATAAATAATTTCTGTGTTATTTATTTTGATCTGCATTGTTGTTCTTCTTAGTGAGTGTTTGAAGTTTTGAGTTTTTGGGTGCTTAATTATTGAATTAAGGGATCATCCAATTATTTTGTTGATATGAGGAGATTCATTAAGGATATGAAAATAGTATACCACCTAATTACCTTGTTTTTAATATTTTTGATATTTTAAATTGATATTTATATAGTGTTTGATGTGGTTTAATATGATTTTAATTAAAATTGAGTTTCTTATTAATGTTGTTATTATTGTTATTGGATCATATATAGTCTTATTATGGATAACTTGATTTTTTTTAAAGGCATAAAGACCTGGTAATACTCATTTTAAGTCGTTATATATACTAACAATTTTTTTTAAATTATTCTTGAATATAACTTTATGTGTTTGTTGTTGTGGATGCTGTTGTTGTTGTCATTTAGATTAATAGGAAGAGGCGATAAGGCCTGGGAAACTCTCTTTTTTAAGTTGTTATGCCGACAAAATTATTTTAATGGCTAGCATTAAAATATAATTATTAGTTTTAAACAAGATTAAAGAGGGAATGTGCAAACATGTGGTTAGTGACTTATTGACTAATTGATCTTTATATATAATTCTCCCACTATCTAGGAGTAGTCAAAGTCACTAATCATATTTCCCTCTTAATCTTTGTAGGAATTATGGATAAGGAATGGATGTCTGTCAATCGTCTATCCAAGGAATACTGGGATGGGGTGGTAAATTTTTTTAAGCTTGCAGTTAAGCATGCGGAGGATCCTACTAGGATTGTTTGCCCATGTTTAAAGTGTGGTCTTGTGAAGCGGGTTAGCCCAGATACTTATGAAGAACACCTAGTGATTAATGGGATAGATCAAAGTTACAAGTGTTGGACAATGCATGGAGAGACAAGAGATGATATTAGTTGCAGCCAAAAGCATAATGAAAGCTGTGCATCATCTCTTGATGATTGTGACACATGCACACTTGAGGAAGATTGTCTTGAACAGATGGCCAAAGCAGTTGAAGAGGACCTCAAGGATTATCCAGAAATGTTTGAGAAGTTGAAAAGTGATGTGGAGACACCGTTGTATGCTGGTTGTAGTGCATCAAAGTTATCAGTAGTGTTAAAATTATACAACATGAAGGCAAAACATGGATGGAGTGATGCAAGCTTTACTAAGTTGCTTGGGTATTTGAAAGTAGAATTACTTTCTAAGGAAAATGAGCTTCCTTATCAAACATATGATGCAAAACAAGTATTGCGATCAATTGGCATGAGTTATGAAAAGATACACTCGTGCCCTAATGATTGCCTTTTATTTTAGAATGAATATGCATCGTTAACCAAGTGTCCGAAGTGTAATGCCTCACGCTACAAACAGAATGGATCAAGTCCTGGGAAGGCACTATGGTATTTTCCAATCGTGCCTAGATTTAGATGCATGTATAGCAGTGTAGAAATTGCAAAAAACTTAACATGGCATGCGGATGAAAGGATAAAAGATGGCATGCTTTGTCATCCTGCTGATTCTCCATAATGGAGAAAGATTGATTATGAGTACCCTGAATTTAAGGAAGAGAGTAGGAATCTATGCCTTGCATTGTCTACCGACGGGATGAATTCTTATGGGATTCAAAGTAGTAGCCACAGCACTTGGCCCATCATTTTGGTGATTTATAACCTTCCTCCATGGCTTTGCATGAAGTGTAAGTATATGATGTTGTCCATGCTAATTGTAGGACCCAAGCAACCTGGGAATGACATAGACATATATTTGGCTCCTCTAATTGATGACTTGAAGATCATGTGGGAGTTAGGTATAGAGGTATATGATGGGTATAGAGAAGAAAAATTTAATTTAAGAGCTATGCTCTTCGGTACGATCAATGACTTTCCTGCTTATGGCAATCTATCAAGGTATAGCATTAAAGGGCAACTTGGATGCCCTATTTGTGAAGAGGGAACACATTCTATGAGGCTTCAACATGGGATGAAGAATGTTTACCTCGGCCACCGTAGGTTTTTACACCAAGAATATCATTATCGGCAGTTGAGAAAAGTGTTCAATGGAAATCCAGAAGAAGGTAAGACACCTTTGCCGTTAACTGGTGATGAGTTGTTTGAGAAGATTAAGTATTTAGATATTGAATTTGGCAAACCATTTGCAAGGCACCTTGGGACAACTGGATGGAAGAAGAGATCTATTTTCTTTGAACTCCCTTATTGGACCACCTTAGATGTTCGGCATTTTCTTGATGTCATGCATATTGAAAAAAATGTCTATGAGAGTCTTATTAGGACTTTACTCCAAGTGTCAGGAAAAACAAAAGATGGCATAAAAGCAAGGTTGGACATGGTCTCTTTAAGAATAAGAGAAGAATTAGTACCCTAAGATAAGGGGAACCATACCTTTCTCCCTCCGACAACTTATACGCTATCTAAGAAAGAGAAGACTGCATTTTGTGAGTTCCTTAATGCAGTTAAAGTTCCTAAGGGTTACTCTTCAAACATAAAAAACATTGTATTAATGAAAGATTTGAAGTTAAAGGGCTTAAAGTCTCACGATTGCTATGTTTTAATGGAGGATTTCATTCCAGTTACTATACATGTAATTTTACCCCCTAAAGTACGAGGGACGATCACTAAGTTATGTTTGTTTTTCAAGTCCATTTACAGTAAAGTGATTAACCCGCATAAGTTGCCAAGGTTGCAAGCTCGAATTGTATTAACACTGTGTGAGCTTGAGATGTATTTTCCACCGGCATTCTTTGATATTATGATCCATCTAACTATTCACTTAGTTAGGGAGGTTCAAATGTGCGGGCCTGCTTATTTAAGATGGATGTATCCTATTGAGCGCTATATGAAGATTTTAAAAGGCTATGTGAAAAATCAAAGTCAACCGGAGGGTTGTATTGTTGAACGGTATATTTATGAAGAGGCTGTTGACTTTTGTACTGAGTACCTAAGTCATATTAGCTATGTTGGGCTTCTAAAGTCTCCACATATGGGTAGAATAAGTGGAGAGGGGATCATGGGAAATAAAGTCATTACTATGTCAAGTGTATAGTGGGAGCAAGCCCACTTATATGTGTTGCATAACACTGAAGAGGTTGAAGAGTATGTAGACAAGCATATGGCTGAACTTAGGAGGGACAATCTCAATAAATTAGAAATTTGGTATGTTAGGGAACACAACAAAACTTTTACAAGATGATTTAAGGAGCACATTCTTTAAAAGTTAAATGTTGATTCCAATTCAGTTTCTAACAAATTGAGATGGTTAGCTAACGGTCCAAGCAGACAGGCCATTTCTTACACTGCTTACCTTGTCAACGGATACACATTTTATACAAGGGAGCAAGATGATAGGAGCACAATGCAAAATAGTGGTGTAACTCTTATAGCTTATTCCATGCATATTTCCTGCACTAAGGATAAAAATCCTATCTATGCAAACATGTCATACTTTGGTGTAATTAAGCATATATGGGATTTAGATTGCATATTCTTTTGAGTTCTAGTCTTTGGGTACAAGTGGATTGATCGAAAAAATGGCTTGAAATTTGATTACCAATTTGGCTTTGTACAAGTCAATTTAAACAAGGAAGGGTATAAGGATGAGCCTTTTATTTTAGCACAATAAGCCAAACAAGTGTTTTATGTCCCTAACCCTGCTAATAAAGGGTGGTCTATTCTTATGTTACATGAAAAAAATAAATGAAAATGTAGCAATTGAAGATGACCCATTCGAAGGGACATCAAATCAAAGTAACGACACTGTTGATGAAGCTCTATACATGAGAAATGATCACAATGAAGGCATTTGGATTTCAAAGAGGGGTAAATTATTTCAGCATAAGAAGAAAATATTTCAAGGAGGGGGAAGTAAAAAACCCAAGTAAAACAAACGAAAAAGAGCAACTTGAACATGTAACCTTTAAATTAATTATGCCATTTTTGTTTCATGTTTGAATTAATATAGTCAATTATATTTGAATTAATCATGGTTGATTAATTTTGGAATTTTATTGTGTTACAAGTAAATGGCTTCAGATTCTGAGTCCATTGAAATCCCTCCATCAGATCCCACTACAACTTCTATTGATGCTCCGTCATCACAAAAAAAATTGGAACAGGAATATTACAATATCCAGCGAGGCCTAACAATAATGGAAGAAGTCACAAAAATAAGAGCTGCAGGGAAAAAAATATCAGTGCAGTAGAACAAGAAAGGCCAAGCCATCAAATCTGCAAAGTTTATAAGTTATATTGGGGTTATGGCAAAGACAACTGTACCTATCACACAGAAATCTTGGCGCAAAGTTGATCAAGCCACGAAGGACATTGTTTGGGAGACTGTATCTGTAAGTTGCATGACTAAGTTATATTCTATTATAATATTATAAATTGATGCACCTAACATATTTATTTTATTTTACAGTTAGGATTTGAAATAGATGAGAGCAAGAAGGATTTTGTCCTTTAAAAGGCTGGGAGGGCATTACTGTCTTTCAAACATTTTATTACACAAAAATATTTGAAAGACCTTGATGCTGAATTTGTAGCCCAAGTTCCTCCCCTATTACAGCCTTTAGTAAAGCAAGAAGATTGGGATGCTTTTGTTGTCTCTCGGCGCGAGAAGGAATTTAAGGTATTTATGCTTCTAAAATTTAAATTTTAGTGCCTTTTATTGAATATATCTATGTGTACTAAAGGATATTTTTGTTATTGATTAAAGGAACTGAGCGCCCAAAATAAGGAGAGAGTGGCTAAGAATGAATACCCTTACAGAGCAGGGAGGTTAGGGTATGCAGGCGTGGAGCAGAAAGAAGTTGAGGCCGAGGGATCGGATGTTACCATATCCTGCCAAAGACTCTGGGCATTGGCACGAACAAATAAAGATGGAGTGATTGACAACCCTCGTGTGAAAGAGGTTGCTGAAAAAATTGTAAGTGTTATTCTTATCTATCGATTAATAAATGGTTATTAAAAGGCATACTAATTAGCTCTACTTTTCACAGGATTCCCTCTTTCAAGAAGTATCACAGGGCAAGCTTCCTAAGCATGAGGATATCTTAGCTAGAGCGTTGGGGACCCCTGACTACCCTGGTCGTGTTAGGGGTGTTGGCTTCGGTGTCACAAAGAAGCAATACTTTGGCAAGATTAAGAAGCGAACATCGGCTTCTTCATCCGAGGTCCAAGAGTTGAGAGAAGAGCAAGTTGTTATAAAGCAATAACTAGAAGCCCAAGCGAAGTTAATTGACATGCTATTGAAGGGCCAGATCCCTGGGAGGCTTTTGGGTGACGTTAGCCCTAGGGAAAAAGATAGCTGCACAGTCCCTTCAGACAAAATACTCAAGGTAATGCATTTTCTCTTTTAAATTTGCTCAACTAATTTTTTATCTAAGTAACTAACATTCTTTATTTATTTAGGGCGAGAATGACTGCAACTGTTTAGGAGATGATCTGTCATGCAAAGTAGTTGCAACGGGACATGTGTATAACATTACCGGGAACACAATCCATAACCTTCCCCTCCCGCCCGATTACATTAGGGTTTCCTTGCTTGTTGCAATCGACCTTAAGTATCCATTACCTTATCCTACCAATGAGATGTAGATGGTAGGAGATGCGTTGGGGAGCTTCGTTGCATGGCCCAGCCACCTTGTTATGGTTAGTACACTAAAGCCGACAAAGGACCCAAAGCCGCCAAAGGACCCCTTGCCACCAAAGAAAAAGGTATATATGATTTATATAATTATTTAAAATCTTTAAAATATATATATATATATATATGTCTAACTTTTTCATTGTATAGCCAAGGGGGAAAAGCAAATTAAAGGGTAAGGTGTTGGGCCATACTAAAGAGTCAGTCACGGTTTCGCAACATGCAGTGCCTATGCTTGTTGTAGAAAACAAATTCCATGACTCTCTTGAGACCTATGCTTCGGCTACGAGGATGATTCGTCAAGAGCCGATAGGGGATATCATTAATTTTGATGATGGGCTATTTGCTAGAGCATCCTTTGAAGTCATTCGGGATTAAATTTTGAATGAAATCCTCAAGCACGATATGGTGAGCACTAGTTTGATGACTTTCTACATTAGGTAATTCTTCAACATTTATTAGTTAATTTCTTGAATTATTTATGTGTGTGAGTATGCAAGCATATTAACTTGTATATTTTTTCACCCAAGTCACCTTTATACCTCATTTGTGGTTCCTGGTGGCCTCGAGTCAAAGATCAAGCTGGTTAATCCTCATGATGTCTCTCCCTACAATAATATTACAAAGGAAGCCCTTGAAAATCAAGCAAGAATGCTTTCGGATCAATTTTGAGAAAGGGGAGCAGCGAAGGATACTTTATTTCTCGCTCCTTACTACCAAGGGTGAGTTGTTAATATTTGTTACGAGTAAATATTTTTTTATATTTATTTGTTTGGTAACATGTGCTGTTTCTTGTTAAGGGATACTGGATGCTTATTGTGGTTAATCCTGTTACTCCAAAAATATGGTATCTTGATCCCCTTAATGGAGAACCAAGCAACAGGGAAGATATGGTGGTACTTTTTAATGAGTAAGTTGGATTTTTTTACTTGTTATTTCTTTTTATTTTTAGTTTTCATTCATATATATTTCTCACATTCATTCTATAATTCCTTCTTAGAGCTGTGGTGTTGTATCGCACTGCGACTGACATGACTATGTCCCTTAAGATGAGGGCATTCGAATCTTCAGAGAAATAGGTCACTGTTAAGGTATTCGTTTAATTGGTTAATTTTTTAATCAAGAAATTGTCTCATTATATTTTACAATTTCATTGATATGTGTTTTTTTATAGTGTCCATTCCAGCCAGATTAGAGCAATGACTGTGGTTATTGCTTGATGAAGTTTATGAAGGACATTATCACTCATGCCCCTACCACATTATCTGACAAGGTATATATATAAAATTTAATTACACTTCAATTATAAATTTTAAATAATTTTAATTAGCTACCTATTAACTTGAAATTGTTGTAACTATTTGCTTACAGTACTTCGAGAGCGTCTATTGCGTTCGTTATACGGCTGTACATGTAGAAGAGGTCCTTAAAGAGGTGGCCCAATGTGTTTTCAATATGTGGGTAGCAACAGTAGTTAGGCCGGTACAATAGTTAGTTACATTTATATACACATTTTTGATCCAATTTTTATGGGATAGGCCACTTAATTTTGAAACATTAGTTTGCAAATAAGTTTAGATTTTAAGGTTAAATGTATAGGAATTTTTATGTTAATTAGATAGGAGATACTATTACAAACATTCATTACATTGCATTATTTTCATTGCTGGCTAGCTGTTTTTTATCTTTATCTGTATCTTTATGCAAGGGGCTGTTTTAAAAGCAGCCACCATATTTAAAAAAATTATGTCATTAATACTTGACGGTTATTTCAAAATAACCGTCAAGTATCAATATAGTTGATGCTTGTTTCAAAACAAGCGTCAAAATACTTGACGGTTATAAGGAAACAAGCGTCAAGTATTTATGGCCAAAAGAACTGGCAAGTTTTGGCCATAAATACTTGACACTTGTTTCGAAACAAGCGTCAAGTACTTATTCTGGGAACTGCATATTTACTTCATATACTTGATAGTTTTTTTTAAATAACTGTCAAGTATAAGATTAATACTTGACAGTTTTTAACCATCAAGTATTATTTCTTTAATATATGTCGCACCTTTACTTGACGGTTAAAAACCGTCAAGTATTGTGAAAAATAAGCGTCAAGTATGGGTATTTTCTGTGGTAGTGCATGTTTGAAAATGGATTTGAAGGGGACTTTACACAGAACACTGGTTGCTAACGGCAGTTCCGTTAGCCCTTGGCGCGCCATGGTACACCTAGCTAGCAGGGTGCTTATAAGAGGTGCTAGTCCCGTGCGATGGCCAATGCACGTGGAACGAAGGGATGGTTATTCATGAGCATAGTACTCACATTTGTTTCGTGGCTTTAAGCCATGTTTTGTTAGTAATACCCTCGTGGACTGTGTGTCCACGTTTGTTTTGTGGCTTCAGCCGCTTTTGGTTATTTACCCTTGTGGATTGTGTATTCACGTTTGTATTCGTGGCATCAGCCATGTTTGGTTATTTACCCTTGTGGACTGTTCGTCCACGTTTGTTTATTGTTCTGATAAGTCCCTAAAATTGTGAATTTGATTATTTGGTGATTTTATATTCCATTGGTTTTTATATAATAAATTTTTACAAACATTTATTTCATTTATGTGCTTTCTTGAAATCAAGTGATAATAACATTTGTTATAATAGTGCAATGGTTTAAGATTTTATTTAAAATTTTATAGAGCTATTTTATTTTAAAGTTTGTTAAATTTTTGTGGAAGTTATTGTCTATTTAAATTACATAATTATTTCAAACTTTCCTTTTTATTCATGTTTAATTGTTTATTGTTGGGACATTATTCGTTGGAAAAAGTATTTTTGGTCTCAGATAATGTGAATGGCTTTGGACTTCTAGTTGATCATTGAGGGCCATCTTTTGACTTAAAGTGAAGAAGTTAATGACCACCCTCCTTTTGTTGTAAAGATTTAAATATGAAATTTTATTTTGTAAATTTTATTGTAGGAGCTCCACATAACTATAGTTAAAGCCCTTATATGTGTATTATGCTTGATTTGTTTGGTAGAAGGAGCATAGCTCCTTGTTGAATGCTATTTGTTACTAAAAGAAAATACTATTGTAGAAATCTTGAAGTCTTATTTTGAGCATGGTCATGTTGAAATTTTAAAAATAAAATACAACCTTTTGTTTTTATTATTCATATTGAAAATAGTTCGATTTGTTGTTAGATATATTTATGCTTCAGAACTTTGGATTTCTTAACTTAAGGCTTTCGAGATTTGAGTTTTGTTCCTATATTCCGTGCCAGTCATGCATTATTTTCAAGGTGTGACAGATTGGTATTAGGGCCAGGTTCCCTTTAGTTATGTGGAGCAAAGATTCTTCACTGAGGTCTCAATTATCATTATGAACTCGGGCATAATCATAATTGAAGCATCAGTGAAGGCCTTTTAGGAGTCCTTGTTATGTCTTTTTTTTCTTGTTGCTAGTCATTTTCTTTGCCTATAAGTCCTATCTCCATATTGAACGTTTTTGGTATGTTTGCATGCATGTTAAAGATATTTTACAAGATGTTGAGTGCTATGTGGAAGGGTAAGAAGCTGAAGAGTTTTGGATAGAGTATGAACTCAATCTATTTTTATGTCCCTATTTTACTCTCTTGAATGCATATACTCTTTTACCTATTATAAATATTTTGGGTTCAATGATTTCTATACCTTTTTTGAACAGAAAATACCTTGAAAAATTATAAGTGCATAAATGAATGACAATTGAAATGATGTCATAGGGGGTAGCAAAATTGTAAGAATCTTTGTAGATATTTTATTTGAAAGTGCGAATGGAAGAGTTAAAAAAAACAGAGAAGAGAAAAGAGTCTACAAAGTCCTTTTGAGATTGAGCTCAAGCAAATTCTTCAGGTATATAAAGTCTATCATATTAAATCAGTTTGGAGTATTATAGTGACAAATGTAATAGAGTGTTTTTTGTTTCTATTATGCTTAGCTGATGAGGTTATAGTTGGGTAAATGGTTAAGCGTTGTTGTTAACTAATGAAATGTGATAAAAGGTTTGATCTGACCAGTAGGAGCAACACTTGGTTTACCTAGGAGGAAACTAAATATTTGAGAGCTATAGAGGTTGGATTTCATTGCATGATAATACAAACTTTCTTCTTGTGTACGGTTTTAGAAGCATGCCAAGGCTATTATTGTTACATTCAGGGAAAGGTTGATCATGTTCTTTTTCTGAAGTTTTCATTATGGTAAATTTTCTGTTGTTATTACATATGTTGATGACATTATAAATTTTGGGTGATAATATAACATAAAATAAAAGGTTGAAAGATGCTCTTGCTAGAAACTTAATTTTATAATATAGTCATCAGGATATTATTATATTTTGTTCCCATGAGGCTCATGTGTTACTTGATTTTAACTCGTTATATATGCTTAGGCATATGCCTTTATGGCAGCGAGTTCTATTAGTAAAATATTTTTGGTAGATTAAGTGTATGAAACTTTTACTATCAATTGAAAATGGTGGATTTTTTTATGACTTTCCATGAGTGCCTATAAAGTTTAAGAAAATCATAATAAAAGAGGTTTGATTAAGAACTTAAAAAAATTAGTGTAAAATAAATTTATATTAAAGTATTGTGATTTATTTTATTAATTTTGGTACCAATATTATGAGTAAGAGAGAAAACGGTGCTCTAGTGATGTGTGCGCCCGTAAATTTCTATCATATCTCCTTCAGTCTAAATCATCTTAGTCCAAGGAAAGAGACTTTTATTTTGCTTCAGCTTTGGTTAACATTACTATAATGCCCTTTTAAAAAAATTTAATTAATAAATAAATTAAAAAATATAACAACTGATTCTTTTGTCTGTTCCTCATCTCCATTTTCTCGAGTACTCCAAAATGGGGAGGGAGAGAAATTTGCTCTCCATTCTTTGTACACCCTCCACCTTCCTTTCTGTTCTGTTGTTGGTGACTATGAGTGCCGGAGTCTTCCTCTTCATCCTCCTTTGCGACCGACTCCGGTGACCTCCTTACTTTCTCGAGCTGGCTCATGTCTAAACTTGGGAAGAGTAAGAGAAAATCTGTTACCCTCTTCCTCCTCTTCATAGCTCACCGCTATCGTAGGTAAATACGGGAGCTCCATCCATCACTCGAATCCATGCTCTGGGTTCTTCAATGTTTTACTATGGAAGTTAGTTCGTTATTGTAAGAGGTTTAGATTGAGGCTATCTCTCTTCCCCTACACCACTGTCGTTCTTCTTTTGCCTTTGTCATTGGGTCTTTTATTCCTCATCTTGACTTGCTTCAACCTTGTTGTTCTGCATGTTTGAATATGGAGAGGGAAGTTCAAGCAAGTTGACATATTAGTCCTTTGAGGACGATGAAGAAGAATTTAAGGACAAAGCATTATTCTTAGAAGATTTGTTTGGAAGTAAGTTATACACTTGGGAGCTCTACAGGTAAGTGCATAACGTCCCAACTAATTTTTTAATAAAGAATTCCTTTACTACAATAGTACATTTGTTTGCAAAATTGTTTTAGTAACAACGATATGGTTATTGAATAGTTTATTTATTAAATTTCTTTATTTTATGAAATTACCTTTATCAGTTTTGAAATTTTAATTATTAATAAATATAAGTTTGGACTTTGAATATGAGATTTCATTCTATTGAACATTGGATTGATACAAAGAATGATTCATGCGAGTTTGACTTTGAAAATGAAAATTTTATTGTGAAAGTGATGATTTTCTCACATGTTTGAAAATGGATTTGAAGGGGACTTTACACAGAACACTAGTTGCTAAAGGCAGTTTCGTTATCCCTTAGCGCGCTATAGTACAACTAGCTAGTAGGATGCTTATAGGAGGTGTTTGCCCCGTGCGATGACCAACGCATATGGAATGGAGGGATGGTTATTCGTGAGTATAGTACTCACGTTTGTTTCGTGGCTTCAAGCCACATTTGGTTAGTAATATCCTCGTGGACTGTGTGTCCATGTTTGTTTCGTGGCTTCAGCCGCGTTTAGTTGTTTACCCTCGTGGATTGTGTGTCCATGTTTGTATTCGTGGCATCAGCTGCATTCAGTTATTTACTCTCGTGGACTGTCCGTCCATGTTTGTTTATTATTCTGATAAGTCCCTAAAATTATGAATTTGATTATTTGGTGATTTTATATTCCATTGGTTTTTATTTAGTAAATTTTTACAAACATTTATTTCATTTATGTGCTTTCTTGAAATCAAGTGATAATAACATTTGTTATAATAGTGCAATGGTTTAAGATTTTATTTAAAATTTTATAGAGCTATTTTATTTTAAAGTTTGTTAAATTTTTGTGGAAGTTATTGTCTATTTAAATTACATAATTATTTCAAACTTTCCTTTTTATTCATGTTTAATTGTTTATTGTTGGGACATTATTCGTTGGAAAAAGTATTTTTGGTCTCAGATAATGTGAATGGCTTTGGACTTCTAGTTGATCATTGAGGGCCATCTTTTGACTTAAAGTGAAGAAGTTAATGACCACCCTCCTTTTGTTGTAAAGATTTAAATATGAAATTTTATTTTGTAAATTTTATTGTAGGAGCTCCACATAACTATAGTTAAAGCCCTTATATGTGTATTATGCTTGATTTGTTTGGTAGAAGGAGCATAGCTCCTTGTTGAATGCTATTTGTTACTAAAAGAAAATACTATTGTAGAAATCTTGAAGTCTTATTTTGAGCATGGTCATGTTGAAATTTTAAAAATAAAATACAACCTTTTGTTTTTATTATTCATATTGAAAATAGTTCGATTTGTTGTTAGATATATTTATGCTTCAGAACTTTGGATTTCTTAACTTAAGGCTTTCGAGATTTGAGTTTTGTTCCTATATTCCGTGCCAGTCATGCATTATTTTCAAGGTGTGACAGATTGGTATTAGGGCCAGGTTCCCTTTAGTTATGTGGAGCAAAGATTCTTCACTGAGGTCTCAATTATCATTATGAACTCGGGCATAATCATAATTGAAGCATCAGTGAAGGCCTTTTAGGAGTCCTTGTTATGTCTTTTTTTCTTGTTGCTAGTCATTTTCTTTGCCTATAAGTCCTATCTCCATATTGAACGTTTTTGGTATGTTTGCATGCATGTTAAAGATATTTTACAAGATGTTGAGTGCTATGTGGAAGGGTAAGAAGCTGAAGAGTTTTGGATAGAGTATGAACTCAATCTATTTTTATGTCCCTATTTTACTCTCTTGAATGCATATACTCTTTTACCTATTATAAATATTTTGGGTTCAATGATTTCTATACCTTTTTTGAACAGAAAATACCTTGAAAAATTATAAGTGCATAAATGAATGACAATTGAAATGATGTCATAGGGGGTAGCAAAATTGTAAGAATCTTTGTAGATATTTTATTTGAAAGTGCGAATGGAAGAGTTAAAAAAAACAGAGAAGAGAAAAGAGTCTACAAAGTCCTTTTGAGATTGAGCTCAAGCAAATTCTTCAGGTATATAAAGTCTATCATATTAAATCAGTTTGGAGTATTATAGTGACAAATGTAATAGAGTGTTTTTTGTTTCTATTATGCTTAGCTGATGAGGTTATAGTTGGGTAAATGGTTAAGCGTTGTTGTTAACTAATGAAATGTGATAAAAGGTTTGATCTGACCAGTAGGAGCAACACTTGGTTTACCTAGGAGGAAACTAAATATTTGAGAGCTATAGAGGTTGGATTTCATTGCATGATAATACAAACTTTCTTCTTGTGTACGGTTTTAGAAGCATGCCAAGGCTATTATTGTTACATTCAGGGAAAGGTTGATCATGTTCTTTTTCTGAAGTTTTCATTATGGTAAATTTTCTGTTGTTATTACATATGTTGATGACATTATAAATTTTGGGTGATAATATAACATAAAATAAAAGGTTGAAAGATGCTCTTGCTAGAAACTTAATTTTATAATATAGTCATCAGGATATTATTATATTTTGTTCCCATGAGGCTCATGTGTTACTTGATTTTAACTCGTTATATATGCTTAGGCATATGCCTTTATGGCAGCGAGTTCTATTAGTAAAATATTTTTGGTAGATTAAGTGTATGAAACTTTTACTATCAATTGAAAATGGTGGATTTTTTTATGACTTTCCATGAGTGCCTATAAAGTTTAAGAAAATCATAATAAAAGAGGTTTGATTAAGAACTTAAAAAAATTAGTGTAAAATAAATTTATATTAAAGTATTGTGATTTATTTTATTAATTTTGGTACCAATATTATGAGTAAGAGAGAAAACGGTGCTCTAGTGATGTGTGCGCCCGTAAATTTCTATCATATCTCCTTCAGTCTAAATCATCTTAGTCCAAGGAAAGAGACTTTTATTTTGCTTCAGCTTTGGTTAACATTACTATAATGCCCTTTTAAAAAAATTTAATTAATAAATAAATTAAAAAATATAACAACTGATTCTTTTGTCTGTTCCTCATCTCCATTTTCTCGAGTACTCCAAAATGGGGAGGGAGAGAAATTTGCTCTCCATTCTTTGTACACCCTCCACCTTCCTTTCTGTTCTGTTGTTGGTGACTATGAGTGCCGGAGTCTTCCTCTTCATCCTCCTTTGCGACCGACTCCGGTGACCTCCTTACTTTCTCGAGCTGGCTCATGTCTAAACTTGGGAAGAGTAAGAGAAAATCTGTTACCCTCTTCCTCCTCTTCATAGCTCACCGCTATCGTAGGTAAATACGGGAGCTCCATCCATCACTCGAATCCATGCTCTGGGTTCTTCAATGTTTTACTATGGAAGTTAGTTCGTTATTGTAAGAGGTTTAGATTGAGGCTATCTCTCTTCCCCTACACCACTGTCGTTCTTCTTTTGCCTTTGTCATTGGGTCTTTTATTCCTCATCTTGACTTGCTTCAACCTTGTTGTTCTGCATGTTTGAATATGGAGAGGGAAGTTCAAGCAAGTTGACATATTAGTCCTTTGAGGACGATGAAGAAGAATTTAAGGACAAAGCATTATTCTTAGAAGATTTGTTTGGAAGTAAGTTATACACTTGGGAGCTCTACAGGTAAGTGCATAACGTCCCAACTAATTTTTTAATAAAGAATTCCTTTACTACAATAGTACATTTGTTTGCAAAATTGTTTTAGTAACAACGATATGGTTATTGAATAGTTTATTTATTAAATTTCTTTATTTTATGAAATTACCTTTATCAGTTTTGAAATTTTAATTATTAATAAATATAAGTTTGGACTTTGAATATGAGATTTCATTCTATTGAACATTGGATTGATACAGAGAATGATTCATGCGAGTTTGACTTTGAAAATGAAAATTTTATTGTGAAAGTGATGATTTTCTCACATGTTTGAAAATGGATTTGAAGGGGACTTTACACAGAACACTAGTTGCTAAAGGCAGTTTCGTTATCCCTTAGCGCGCTATAGTACAACTAGCTAGTAGGATGCTTATAGGAGGTGTTTGCCCCGTGCGATGACCAACGCATATGGAATGGAGGGATGGTTATTCGTGAGTATAGAAATCTTGAAGTCTTATTTTGAGCATGGTCATGTTGAAATTTTAAAAATAAAATAAAATAAAATACAACCTTTTGTTTTTATTATTCATATTGAAAATAGTTCGATTTGTTGTTAGATATATTTATGGTTCAGAACTTAGGATTTCTTAACTTAAGGCTTTCAAAATTTGAGTTTTGTTCTTATATTCCATATCAGTCATGCCTTATTTTCAGGGTGTGACATAATAGAATAAATAGGCCTTTTTAATTTATCAAATTTATTGAAGTCTGAGAGATGAAACCACTAGTAATTTCAGGTGACTCCATCACAAGGCTAAAAGATGTGCACATAATATATTTTTTCCTTATAAACTTTAAATTATGAATTGATTATTATATACATGTGTGACCATATTCAAATACACACGCAGATGTATGCATGTATGTACAACATTTATACAATTATATAACCAATTCATTGATAAAACACCAATCGAGATATGATAGTTATGATCTTCCATTACAAAAATAACTTTTAATTTTTAATAATTAGTTATATTGTTCTGATGCATGCATTCGCATATATATATATATATATAAGATAACAAAACATCCCTAATGGGACTTGAATATATTTGGGAAAATATCATTGAAATATCTCTAGAGAGTTTTTATATCAAAGGAATACTTTCAAAATCTAAAACTTCACTGCACTCCTAAGTACCTAGCTATCTAAATATAAGATTTTGTGAGGGAAAAAAAAATCTAACTAAAGCATCCATTTGAGTTTTTATGAATAATCATACGTAATTAACAACAATCCATTTAGAAATGAACAAGTTGCAAAAACTAATAGCACATGTTTAATTACATAAGTGTTGGCCCTGCATATAAGCAAGTATCTATTTGAGTTTTAATAAAGTAACCTTACATAATTAACAACAATCTATTCAGAATTAACAAATGACTATAGCTGATGGCAAAAGTTTAATTGTATAAGTGCTGGATTTACATAAACAAACATTCATTCTAGTTTTGACAAGTAACTATATGTATTTAATAACAATCCCTTATAATTAACAAGTAATTATAACTGATAGCACATGTTTAAATACAAGTGCTGGTCCTATATAAACAAATATCCATTTAAGTTTTGACAATTAACTATATGTACATAATTAACAACCCATTAAATTATTAAAATTTAAGGGTAATTATGTCTTTTCATATAAAATCTTATTTTAAGATAGGTGTCAAGAGAGTGTAATGAAATTTAAAATTTTTAATGACTTTCTTTGACATAAAAGCTTTGCAGGGGTCCTTGGATGATATTTCTCCAAATATTTCAGATTTAGGAACACGCTCTGTGCTGGTGGTGTGCTACCTATTGCTTGCCACACCTTCTGCATTCAGACTTGACATCCATTAAAATTTAAGAATGCTTGATGTTTATTAAACTTAGGTCTGTCCCTAGAAGCAATACAAGTAATAGAAGCAATACAAGTAATGGATACCATATTTTTTAGGTTAGGTTAGGATATTCAAATCATTATCATGTTTTTATTACACTATAAGTTAGCAGTTTAATTGTATGACAACGTTTGTATTTTGATTTATTAGTATGAATAAAAACCTTAAAATCATTGGTTTTCTGTTTTTGTTATTTGTAATTTATAGCTGCTAACTGTTTTTACAAGTTTACGTAATCTGGGAGGTAAAATAAGACTGTTGAAATGTATTAAAAAAAAGGAAAAAATTTATATACTTAGCCTTATATATTTAAAAAACTTATTTTCAATTACATTAAGACATGTGTATCTTTTAAGGATTATTTGTTTTTTAATAAATTTTTGTTATTAATATTATTAACATGTTAAAATCAACATGTCTTGATTTGATTAGATAAAAATATAGTAAATATATAAGTCTCGCCTTCAAAAAAATACATACTTTTGGCACCGGTTACAATCACAAGCAATAACAGGTGCCAAAAGTGTTTTATGTACTAGTGCTCCATCCCAATATTCCTTGAATAATTAATTAGCATGCATCCATTCTTTATCCATATGTTTAATATAGCATGAAATATTTAAAGGAAAATGTGACTAGTAAACTCAGGAAGAGTTAGAGAAAAATAGAGAATCAATTATTAATTTTAAAGGAGAAGGGTAACCTATGAGTCATCAGTCACTTCAATTCCTTATACAAATTTTCCCTCTTTAATCTTATTAAGAACTTGTAGCCAATTGAACTAATAACTAATCTAATCTTACAAAAATCTTATCCTACAAATAAACCTATTCCATTAAATTAAATGTAAGTAACTGAAAAAAATTTGATAGTATAACAACTTAAAAATGGGAGTTTCTCAGACTTTATGCCTTCTTTGTATGCTAAAATGTCATTCAGCATGTTCTAATCTAACAACATTATCTGAATCAAGTTGCTCAACAACAATTAAAAAAATGGCAACATAACTGCTTAAAATTTAGCATTTTTCAGGCTTTATGCCTTCTCTATATAGAAAAATATAAGAAAAAGAAGCTACAACATAATGGGGCATAGGCCAAGATCTTCAATCATAGCAACAACAATAGTAGGAAGCCAAGTTAATGAAAATCATATAATCCACAACAAACACTATATACATCAAACTAAAAACTATAAATCATTTGCATATAAGACTATTTTCATTGAATTCAAACACTAAAAATTATGAAACTTAATTCAATAAATCAAAATTTTAAATTAACCATTCAAGTCATAATGCAACACTACATAAACACCAACATTAGAGAAATTAGCAACAATAATACCAACATTATTCAACCATTCAATTCTAAATTAATCATTCTAAATTTCTGAAGTTAAGAAATCAAAGAAACACCAACATTCCTCAAGTTGAAAACCCAAAACAAACGTCAACAAAAAAAAAGGGTGGGGGGAAATCACTCTAGAGGACTTGGTAAATACTTTTTTCTTTGCAGAAAAGGACTAAAGGATTATGATTTTGCACTACAAGACCAAAGGACTAAAATGTGAATAAGTTTAAGCATGAAATGACCAAAATACCCTTGCTTTTGATTTTTAAAGATAAAAAAGTCAACCCCATGGTTGTCGACATCAATTGTTGGAGACCCTGGCTACCAAACCTTTGATGCTAGCAACAAATTAAATTATTAAAGGTGGCTAAGTGAGGTTTGAACCTGAGACTTCTTGGCTACCCAAAACATTAGTGACCATCAAGCCATTTATGGTCTTCAGTTATAATATGCAAACAATAATATATGTAATAACATTAACAGCAAGTCAATCACAAGTGAGGTGCTTTGGTGCTTTGGTGAATAAGTCATCATTTGAAAAACAACAAGCCCCCATTATATTTTAACAATAATAAGTTGCATAATTAACAAGTCAGAAAATATCCATTTTGCTTGAGAGAAAAGAGGACTTGTTTTTTGCTAAATGATAACTTATTCACAAGATCACAATACTTATTTCTCTCAAGCAAAATGAATATCTTGTAGATTGTTAATTACAAAATTAATGCTTGTTAAAATAGAACGGGGACTTGTCTTTTTTTCTAACTATTGACCTTTTCACTAGATCACACCACTTATTTCTTTCAAACAAAATGGATATTGTGTAGTCTTGTTAATTATGGAATTGATACTTGTTAAAATATAACAGGGATTTGTTTTTTGAATGATGACTTGTTCATCACAACACCTCATTTTTGATTGACCCCCTGTTGAAGTTATTACACATAGTATTGTTGGCATGTTATAACTAAAAAGCATTGTTGGCTTAATGGGCATTGATGTTTTGGGGTGGCCAAGGGGTTTTGGATTCAAACCCTACTTTGGCTTAATTTGTTGCCATTGTTGTGGACTTTTTTTTTTCTTAAAAAAAAGTTAGGCTATTCTTGTCATTTCATTCTCAAACTTATTTACATTTTAATCATCCAATCAAACTTATTTACATTTTTTAAAAAGTAAGGCTATTCTTGTCGCTAAAAAAATTGCTTCCTAGGTCCTCTAGTGCGATTTTCCCAAAAAGTTTTAGAACCCACGTGAACAAAAATTTGAAGGAACACGCAAATCTAAACATAACATACATTAGTTATTGGTCCACAAAAACTTACTAGTTAGAAGAGCCTCTACCAATGCGAATGGATGGAGATTTTAGGATTTTAGACACCCACAGTCAACCACGAGCAAAACCCACTAGTTACAGTCACACACAAACAAATCCCATGAACAAATCATGAATTGAACTATTCGAGGGTGCAAAATGGGAGTGGAATTGCCCAAAATGAGTTTTCAGAGGTTTTTGAGATAGTTTCAAATGCAATCAAAGTTTTGAATTCGAAATGAAACTGGGTTTAAAGGGCAATTTTAAAATAGACTACTTCATGGTTATTTTATGGTAACCATCAAGTAATATGTACCTGATGCTTGTTTGAAAATAACTATCAAATATATAGTTGATAATTTGACAATCACTTCCAAATAAGTGTCAAGTAGATATATTTTTGACAAAAATAAAATATAATATGTATTTCACAATTATTTGAAAATAACCATCAAATATAGGTTTAAGCATTTGACAATTACTTAAAATAACCATCAAATCTTCTTTGTCTTTTTTATCATTTTTATCAAATAAACTAGAAATATGATGCATCTTATTTAGCCTTTAATTTTATGTACAAGTAAGTTTTTGTCAACACCTAACTCAAACAAAAAAATTAACAAAACAAAAATAAAAATATATATATTGACACATGGTGTGTGGGGTTTAGTAGTATTGGATCATGCATTTTGATGATTACAAAATTAAAAGTAGAGGTATTTGTTATTTGTGCAAATATAAAGAATCATGAATGAAGACAAAACCTCAAGAGCATGAAAAATCAAGAGAAGATGAAGAAGTTTACGTTAAGCAATTTAAATTCTCTTATATTCAATTTGAAAACTTAGAGAGCTTAATCACTTTTCTTAATCACAAAATGAATACATTATATGTCCCTTTTATATGCATTAAGACTCATCTAAGTATGTTAAAGCTTGCAAACAATGTTCTTTTTGTATATGGTTTTTCATAGAAAATGTTTGCATGGTGAGAGGCAGAATCACATGTAGGTCACTTATAAGTTTTTACATGTTAGGCACACTAACAGATAAATCACGCGAGTGCAAAGAAGTGCTTCATGCGTGATTAAGCACTTGTGTTGTATGTTGCCTTAAGCTTTGTCTCTACATGCAAAACCACATGTGAAAGGCTTTATTGTCTACATAAGTTTTAGCATCTGTGCTTTATTATATTGTGACAAAGTATAAAACCATGTGTGAGATTGACAATAGTCATGTGTGATTTATCACTTATTACACAATCACACTTTGCTTTATTGAGTCTTAAATCTTCTCAAGTCAAGCTAAAATTGTTCACAAGTATGATCATTGATTCACAAATCTATATCTTTTGATCATGCAAAATCTTGCTTGAGTTATGCATTGTTCCACGCATGAATATGCATCGGACAAATTTATGCATTACTGCTTACAATTTCACGCGTGATATCATGTTGGTTCCACGTGAGTTTTGTTCATATAGAATGGCTTTGTCATTCTGCCAACCATTTCACGAGTGAGAGAGTAGAGGTTCCATGTAAGATTTGTCATGCAAAACTAATGACAGTTTATTATGTGCAAAATCATGTGTGAGATCAAATGGTGCACTTGCAAGTTTTAGCACTATGATATGCTACTATATTCTTAAGTGCTAAACTTAAGTGCTAAACCATGTGAGAGAGCAATATGGTACCACACGAGTTTTAACACCTAAAATTGAATTATATCCTTAAGTGTTAAACTACACAAGAGACCAATGAGGTACCACACGTGTTTAGGCACATAAAACTAAATAATTATTCAGAAGTGCAAAACCACGCATGAGAAGACAAGGTGTTCACGCATGATCCATCACATTCAGTTCTGTGAAATTTCTTCAGTGAAAAATCACCCGTGATTATACTAGTCACTCACAAGAAAATGCACCAACACATAGAATCACTGTTCTAACGGTCTGTCAACTTCTAAAACTATATAAGTGATTAATTTTGAACCAGAACAAGAACTAATGATCTTTGAGCGAACATATTATCATTTGTGCATTTAAAGAGCTTTCAAATTGTGCTTTTAATTATTGCATTCATTCATAATTCTTGAAAAGAATTATGAAAGGCTCTCAAATGTTTATAAGCTTTCATTTGTATTCTTATATACTCTTTAAGAGAGTCTTTTGTGAAAAGCTTGTACAATTTTCTTAAAAATTTTAAAAAGAGACTTTTCAAATGTTTGTAATAACTTGCTAGATTGTAGCAAGGTTTGTTAAGTAAATCAAGATAAGGTTAGTCTTGAGAGTTATATTGTGTTGGCAAGCACTCATTGAAGCTTGTGATTTTAGTCTAAAATATCAAGTGTGATCTTGAGGACTGGACATAGGCCAAGTTTATGGCTGAACCAATATAAATCTTAAGTGTGTTATCTTTTCCTTCACTCTTTAGCTCTTCACTCTTTTCAAGTATTCAAAAGTTTTTAAGTGTCACCCAATTCACCTTAATTGGGTGTCAGCCTATCCTAACATTTGATATTAGAGTTTAAACTCTTAATAAAAGGCTTAACAGTCTAAGAGGATCTTATGACTGGTTTTCGTGATAGTGTTCTCCCTAAAGGTGCTAAATTAATAGACCTCTAGAATTCAATGGTGAAAACTATACTATCTAGAAAAGTAAAATGAGATTATTCTTTGAGACCTCAGACCTTGACTTATGGCAGATTATCGAGACTGATCCTTACATTCTATACAAAATTGTAGAAGGACAACTCATAAGAAAAGAAAGGAGTGAATTTACAAAAAATGAAGAAAAATTGGTACTGCTTAACTCCAAGGAAAAATTGATTATTGCAAGTGCCTTGAGTCAACAAGAACATTTCAGAGTGAGTAATCGAGAAACTATAAAAGAGATATGGGATACTCTAGAGATTGCTCATGAAGGTACTAAATGAGTTAAGGAGAATAAAATGAGCACCCTAACTCAGCAATATGAGCTATTCAAGATGAAGCTTAGAGAAAACATCAAGGATATACAAGTTAAATACATACACATGATGAACAAGCTTGCAGCACTTGAAAAGACATATACTCAGAAGGAGCAAGTTAAAAAATTATGAAAAGTCTCCCAATTGAATGGCAACCTAAAATTACTGCCATTGAAGAAGTAAAAAGTGACTTTATGAGATCCGTAGCAGCTCTGTTTGGAAATCTTGCTGAGCATGAATGAAGACTATCCATGCTAAAAGAGGATGCTAATAAGAAGAAGTCATTGGCTTTAAAAGTAATAAAGGAAGAATTTGAGTCTGAAACAAGTGACAGTGATGACTCTGATAAAGAAATGGCTATGTTTGTCAAGAAATTTGACAACTTCTTTAGAAAGAAAAGTTTGGGAAGAAATTCTCAAAGAAGGAAGAAAAAGAAATAATATGCTACAAGTGCAAGAAGCTTAGACACATTAAAGCTGACTATCCTTTGAAGCAAAAGAGTAAAAGCTACAAGTATGACAAGAAGAAATTCAAAGATTATCTCTTTTCAATATGGGGTGATAGTGATGAGGACTCTATAAAAGAAGAAGAAGCAAAGTTGTGTTTAATGGACAAAAGCCATTCTGATCAAATAAATGATTTAGACCCTGACTTTGAATTTGATTTTACATTTAAAGAGCTAAAATTTTCTTTTGAAGAAATGCACAATGAGTCTTTTCTTCTTATGAAAAATCCTTCACAAGTTAAAAAGAAACTTGCTATTTCTAAAAAAGAAAACTTGTTTCTAAAATTTAAAAATGATGCTTTGAAAAAGAAAGTTACTATTTTGGAAAAAGAAAGCTTATGTACTGATTGCTCTCTTCATATTTCAAAAAAGGAAGATCTAAAAAATACACTTGTAAAATTTATTAATGGTAGAGATAATTTAAACAAAATTTTGAGTCAAAAAAAAGTGTTTTTGATAAAGCTAGCATAGGCTATAAACTAAATAAGAAGGAAAAATATTATAGAAACTTCTTTGTTCTTGCCACTATGACTAACTCACCCAAATCCACCTATTCCTATTGCAACGAGAAAGGGCACATGACTAAGTTATGTATCCATAGGAAGCAAGGGTTGAGTAAAAATATGAAGTGGGTTCTAAAAGAGTCTACTAACCTACCAGGTCCCAAACAGATTTGGGTACCTAAGAAAACATAACATTTGTGTAGGTATCAAGGAGTCACAAATGAAAAATGGTATATAGACAGTGGCTACTCTAAGCACATGACTGGTGATAGCTCTATGTTTCTATATGTGGTAGAAACCAAAGATGGTGGAACTATCACCTTTGGAAATAATAAAAAGGGAATAATTCTCGGTATATATAGGTAAGGTTGGTAAGAATGCATCCAACTCTCCTTGTATTGATAATGTTTATTTGATTGATGGCATAGGACATAACCTCTTGACATAAGTCAATTATGTGACAAGGGTGATGAGGTTATTTTTAATGCTATGCATTTCATTGTGAGAGGTGAATAAATAGGAAAAACCATCCTTGTAGAAAAGAAAGTTCATAATATATATTCAATAAATCTTTTTGATGATAACTCACTAAACATAAAATGTCTCATCTTTGTGAATAATGAAAGCTGATTCTGGCACAAAAGATTAGCCCATGTCAACATAAAGCAACTAGACAAGCTTGTAAAGAAGGAGCTTGTCATTAGGTTGCTAAAGATAAAATTCAAAGCTAACAAGCTACGTGATGCTTGTATGGAAGGCAAAAAAACCAATACTACATTTCAAAGTAAAAATGTAGTATCTATATTAAGGCCTCTCGAATTGCTTTATAAGGATCTAATAGGTCCTTTAAGGGTAAAAAGTTTTGGGGTAATCTCTACACTTGTTATAGTTGATAATTATTCTAGGTTCACATGGACTATCTTCACATCTCACAAGGATCAAACTTTTAAATATTTTATGGCATTTATAGCCAAAGTACAAAATGAAAATAGTTTGAAAATTATACAAATAAGAAGTGACCATGGTGAAGAATTTGACAATTTCAACTTCATTGAGTTTTGTGAAGAACAAGGAATTAGTTATGAATTTTCAACTCCTAGAACACCTCAACAAAATAAAGTTGTAGAGAGAAAGAACAAAATCTTAGAAGAAATGGCAAGAACACCTCATCCATGTTGAATGAGAAGAAACTTTCTAAATATTTCAGGGCAGATGCCATGAGTACAACATGCTACATCACTAACAGAGTACATATCTAACCTATTTTGAACAAAACTCCTTATGAGCTCTAAAAGAGAAGAAAGCCTAACATCTCTCATCTACATGTATTCAGCTGTAAGTGTTTTGTACTCAACAATGGTAAGGATAATCTAGATAAGTTTGATTCTAAAAGTGATAAAGATGTATTTCTTAGTTATTCCAATAGAAGTAAAACTTTTAGAGTTTTTAACAAAAGAACTTTATTTGTTGAAAAGTCAATCTATGTTAGATTTGATGAATTCTTATTAGATGAGAACAAAGAAGAAGAAATTGTAAATCTTCCTCTTGATGATCTCTTACTGAAAGAAAAGGAGGAAAATCAAATTAACAATGATACCATGACTAATGATCAAAGTGGAGAGACAAATAATCTTCTAAAAGGTTGGAGATATAGTAAGTCACATCCCATTAATCAAGTCATTGGAGAAGTTAGTGATAGAGTTAAAACAAGAGGTTCACTTAGAGAAGTATGTCGTTTCAATGCATTTCTTTCTAATATTGAACCCTCTAATATTAAAGAAGCCTTAATTGATGAATATTGGCTCATAGCGATGCAACAAGAGTTACCAGTTTGAGAGAAGTCAAGTTTGGGACTTAGTACCAAGACCATGTGATCATTAGGACGAAATGGGTCTTTAGAAACAAACTTGATGAAATTGGTATTGTGGTAAGGAATAAGGCTAGGCTAGTAGCTAAAGGTTATAATCAAGAAGAAGGTATTGATTATGATGAAATCTTTGCTCTTGTTGCTAGACTTGAGGCTATTAGACTTTTACTTGCTTTTAAAATTTATCAAATGGATGTAAAAAGTTCATTTTTGAATGGACTAATCAATAAAGAAGTTTATGTAGAGAAACCTCTAAGATTTGAGGATCTATTAATGCCAAATCATTTCTACAAATTGAAGAAAGCATTGTATGGACTAAAGCAAGCACCAAGAGCTTAGTATGACAGGTTAAGTACTTTTCTATTAATAATAACTTCAAAAGAGGAATGGTGGATAAAATACTGTTTTATCAAACTAAAGGTAATGATATCTTTGTAGTTCAAATTTATGTTGATGATATTATTTTTAGAGCTACTAATGAGGTTCTTTGTGAGAAATTTACTAAGATTATGCATGGAGAATTTGAGATGTCTATGATGGGAGAGTTAAACTTCTTTCTCGGATTGCAAATCAAGCAAATGAGGGATAGGATCGTCATAAACCAAACCAAGTACACTCAATAATTGCTAAAGAAGTTTGGATTCAAAAATTCAAATGCAAGCAACATACCTATGAGTGCATCAATCAAAATACATAAGAGTGAAAAAGAGAAGAAGGAGGATCAATCAAAATTTAGGCAAATGATTATATCACTACTCTACTTGATTTCCAGCAAACTTAATATCATGTTTAGTGTCTATATGTGTGTAAAATTTCAAGTTGATCCAAGAGAATCACATATAAAGGTTGTGAAAAGAATCTTCAAGTATTTAGACAAAACTATATAGTTAGGACTTTGGTTTCCAAAAAGAGCAAAGCCTGAATTGATTACTTAGTTAGATGCTGATCATGGAGGATATAAGATAGATAGAAAGAGCACTAGTGGAACTTGTTAGTTCTTTAGTAGCTCCTTAATATCATGGTTAGTAAGAAATAAAATAGTGTGTCCTTATCATCATGTGAAATTGAATACTTGGTGGCTGGAAGCTATTGTGCATAAATTTTATGGTTAAAACAGCAATTGGAAGATTTAGGAGTTCATCTCAAGGAAATTCCAATCAGATATGACAATACTAGCACTATCAACTTAGCCAAGAATCCTGTCCAACACTTAAGAACCAAGCACATTGACATTAGACACCATTTCTTAAGAGATCATGTGCAAAAAAAGGACATCATAATGGAATTTGTGCCTACCATTGAGCAACTAACAGATATTTTCACCAAATGTTTGGTTGAAAAGCAATTTACATTCATCAGAAGGGAATTGGGAATGGTAAATCCTAATGAATTGTAAGTTTCTAAAATTTAATCAAATTATATTTTGAATCATTTACTAATTTAAGCTTTGAAGTTGTCTTAAGTTGTCTTTACAGGAATAAATTAGTGAATCCTGACCTCATTGAAATAAATCAAGGAAAATTTTAAAGAAAGAAGTCAAAAGATTGGGTATAACATGGTTAAAAGAATGGTTATTACTATTAGAAAATGTTTCTTGTAAGTTTAATTGCCATATCTTGAATGAATTTGCTTGATTCTGTGTTTCTCTCTATATGACTGCATATTCACGCGTGAAACATGTATGCTCACTCACATGAAACAACACTTAGGATATCTTCACTTTTGATTTATGCTAAATAATGTGTGAAGACATTAGTTCTGCTTGTGTGAAATAGCATTTAGTGAATCATTCTTCCTAAGTTGTGTCAATCCACACATGATAGAGGAAGGCTTACTTACTTGAAATGTCTTCCCGAGAGCATGGTATTTAATAGTGGTCATTTCATGCGTGAAAATAATTTATGATCACATGTGACTTTACCTATATTTATTATGCATTAGTTGAACGTTATACGTATTGCCAGATCACATGTGAAACTTGTTTGTCACAGATAAGAAATAGCACTTGGTTAGCTAAAAGTGTTAAATCACACGTGAAATCAGTTTCATCTCATGTGTGATCCTGCATTATCTACATATATATATATATATATATATTTTCCTTGTCTACCTTTCATTTTCACGCGTGAAATAACGTTCATTTTTCTAGCCGTTACTCAATCCTTCTTTCTTAACTGCCTCTCTAATTATTCTCTGTCTATTTTGGTACTCGAATTGTTATACCCATCTCTTCTAATCTACTTCTCACCCCTCACTTCACTCTAGACTCGTCTCTTTTTTTGACCTAAATTCATCTCTTCTTTAAAATTTTCTATGATGGCAAGAATAAAGGAGACTAGAAATAAAACCAGTGAAGAGGTTATAAAGAAGAAAAAATTCACAGAAGCTCTGATTAGAGAAGGTAGTAAATCACCTTCTTGATCATCCAAGAGGCTCAGAACTCTAAGAAAATCCAAGGAGCCTATACATCAAAGCCTGCTACAACTAATCAATAAGAAGAAGTCTGATCATAATTGGCTAAGACTTGTCCAATGATGGTAGCAACATACTCTAAGTGAATTTTTAGAGGCAAGTATCAAAGAAGGAAAGATTCTGAGCTCTGAGCATCAGTCCAGACTTAATCAGTACTTCTCCTTTACAGTGGTAGTCACAAGTCACTACACTAAATATGATTCTTTTATCAAAGCTCATAACTTTGGTATAGATGAATATTTGAATGACTACAAAGGCTTATTGGAGCTTGATCTCTCTTACTCAGTTGAAGTGGTGAAGACCTTCTATGTTAGCTTTGGATGGGATAAAGACAAGAAGACTTACAAGGCTAATGTCTGAAGGTGTCTAGTGTACTTTACTCCAAAGAGCTTAAGACATATACTTGGCCTTGAAGCAAGGGGTTTGGAGCTCTAAGAGTTTGATTGTGCTAATAAAAAAAAATGCTCCAAGACAACACACGAATAAAGAGAAAAATAAAGCAATTATGATGACAGAAGATGTACCTGAGGAAGCTTTAAAGCCTAGTTTTCTCTTCAGACCTACTTTATTCCCATTCAAGCATCGGATGCCAGCATATGTTGTGGCAAGATTCTTTCTTAACAAGAGAATTGCCTTCAACACTTACATTGAGTTTAAGACTGAGTTCCTAACCAGATTGATCAAGAAGCAAAAGATCAATATGTGTCACTACATATTGACTAAGATAGTGTATGCTTTTAAAGTTGACACCAAGAGGAAGAAGGAACAGAAGAAAGATAAAAATCTTTATTTTGCATCATTCGTATCTGCTATTCTAAAAAGATTTTAAGTCAAATACACTGAAGGAGCAGTGTTGGAGCCAGAAGAATTTAAAGATACTGCTCTCTACAAAATAAAATTCAAGTTGAAAGGGAACAATTTTGTTCCAAAAGAGGAAGAAGAGCTCGCTGATCCTATTGTAGTAAGGAAGAAAAGAAAATTACATAAGAAAGCTGCTATTGGAACACCTGAAGCTACTGGAGCTTCTTCATCTCAGTCCCTCTTCAGATGCCCACTCTACCTGATATGTCAAATGCTATCCTTTATAAAGTCCTTAATGGAATTGAAGGAAAGCTTGACAAAGCAGTGGTGCATCTCAAAAACAACATCAAGGGACTTGGTGACATGATACTATATTTAAAAGGCAAGTTTGATAGAGTCATAAATCACCTTGGAATCTTAGAGACACAAGGAGGGACTATCAGACAAGAAGATGAGGCTGGTCCTTCAAGGTTTATAGAAGGTTCACACAATGGATTCATCCTCAACCTCTAAAACACACTGATCCACCTCACTCTCCATTCCGAATGCCCTCACCAGTTGACCCTCCCTCTCAAGAGCAAGAAAATCTTCTTTCTCAAACAAATCAACGATCATCCATCCACCTTTCACCTAGAATACTAACCTCTAGACTCCCAGCCTGAATGCCAAAGTCATTATGACACTTTAAAGCCTATTCATCCTTTTAATGGCATACTACTCCCTCATATTTCCTCTCCACCAAAATCCTCAAATACAGCCAAAGCTACAGAAACTTCATCATTTGAGGAGCTTTTTGAAGACATTGATGATATGAGTCTTACTAAACTTATTAGCAAACTCACTTAAAATGTTAGAGAGCCTGCCACGCCCTCATCCATACCAATGCCTATGACTTCTCCTACCATCTCCTTTACTCAATCAGTAACAAAAACATTTTAGAGAAATAAATCTATTCCCAAACGTAGACAAACCAAACCTTCCCTTTACCAAACTATTAAGGAATCCATCATTGAAGAACCTGAGGATCAAGGACCTAAAGATCAGCCTTAATACCATCAAGCTCTTATACCTCTTGAAGGCCAAGTTGAAGATGTTAATCCAAAATCATCTCCATCCTCTCCTCGATCTACTGATGGCTCTACTGAAGCATTGGATCCCATTTTACCTATGGATCCAAATAATTCTTCCATTTGGGCAATAGTTCTATCAACTCCTACCTTCAATCCAAATTCTCTGTCTAATAGAGAAATCTTGGAAGCCCATCTCTAATATTGAGTTTCTTCTCTCTTAGGAAGGCTTGCATCTTTTTTATTTTTTTATTATGCCAAACACGGAGAAGAAATGTGTAGAGAGATAGGCTAGGCTTAAGAGGGAGTTATGTATAAATTTAAGCCTCAGGAAGAAATTCTTTCTTTGATGATATAGATTGTAATATTTTTTGTTATTAATGAAATTTTCATATTTGTCATTCATGTGTTCAAGCTCTTTACTTCAAGATGAATAATTCTGTACTTTTATCTTTCAATTCTCCTATATCAGTTTAAGGGGGAGTTTTATATTAAACAAAACTAAGAACCTTGATCTTAAGGTTTTGTCATTATCAAAAGGGGGAGATTGTTGGATCAGGCATTTTGTTGATTACAAAACCAAGAGAAGAGGTATTTGTTATGTGTGCAAATATAAAAAATCATGGATAAAGACAAAACCTCAAGAGCATGAAGAATCAAGAGAAGATGAAGAAGTTTAGGTTAAGTAATTTAAATTCTCTTAGATTCAATGTAAAAACTTAGAGATCCTAATCACTTTTCTTAATTACAAAATGAATGCATCAGATGTCTCTTTTATATGTATTAAGACTCTTTTAAGTATGTTAAAACTTACAAACAATGTTCTTCTTGTGTATGGTTTTTCACAAAAAATGTTTGCATGGTGAAAGGTAGAATCACGCATGATTCTACAAGTCACTCACAAGTTTTTGCATGTTATGCACACTGATAGATAAATCACGCGAGTATGAAGAAGTACTTCACGTATGATTAAGCACTTGTGTTATATGTTGCCTTAAGCTTTGTCTTTGCATACAAAACCATACGTGAAAAGTTTTATTGTCCACGCAAGTTTTAGCATATGTGCTTTATTATATTGTGACAAAGTGCAAAACTACGTGTGAGACTGATGGTAGCCATGTGTGATTTGTCACTTATTGAACAATCACACTTTGCTTTGTTTAGTCTTAAATCTTCTTAAGTCAAGCTAAAATTGTTCACATGTGTGATCATTGATTTACAAATCTATATCTCTCAATCATGTAAAATCTTGCTTGAGTTATGCATTGGTCCATGCGTGAATATGCATCAGACAAGTTTATGCATTACTGTTTGTAATTTTACGAGTGATATTATTCTAGTTCCACATAAGTTTTGATCACATAGAATGGCTTTAGCATTCTGCCAGCCATTTCATGCTTGAGAGAGTAGAGGTTCCATGTATGATTTGTCACACAAAACTGATGACAGTTTATTATGTGCAAAACCATGTGTGAGAGCAAATGGTGTACTCATAAGTTTTAGCAATATGATATGTTAGTATATTCTTAAATGTAAAACCACACAAGAGGGAAATATGTTACCACACGAGTTTTAACACCTAGAACTGAATGTATATCCTTAAGTGCTAAACCACGTGAGAGAGCAATGAGGTACTATATGTGTTTAAGCACACAAAACTGAATGAGAAGATAAGGTGTTCATGCGTGATCCATCACATTCAATTTTGTGAAACTTCTTTAGTGTAAAATCACGCGTGATTATACCAGTCACTCACAAGAAAATGCATCAACGGATAAAATCACTGTTCTAACAGTCTGTCAACTTCTGAAAACTATATAAGTGATTCATTTTGAACTAGAACAGGAAGTAATGATCTTTGAGCGAACATATTATCATTTGTGCATTTAAAGAGCTTTCAAATCGTGCTTTTAATTATTGCATTCATTCATAATTCTTGAAAAGAATTGTGAAAAGCTCTCAAAGGTTTATAAGCTTTCATTTGTATTCTTATCTACTCTTTAAGAGAGTCTTTGGTGAAAAGCTTATACAATTTTCTCAAAAATTTAGAAAAGAGACCTTTCAAGTGTTTGTAATAATTTGCTAGATTGTAGCAAAGTTTGTTAAGTGAATCAAGATAAAGTTAGTCTTGAGAGTTGTATTGTGATGGCAAGCACTTATTGAAGCTTGTGATTTTAGTTGAACATCTTAAGTGTGATTTTGAGAATTGGACGTAGGCCAAGTTTGTGGCTAAACTAATATAAATCTCGAGTATGTTATCTTCTTCCTTCACTCTTTAACTCTTCACTGTTTTCAAGTTTTTAAAAGTTTTTAAGTGTCACCTAATTCACCCCTCCTCTTGGGTGCCAGCCTATCTTAACAAGTGGGAGCCCCAATTACCAGATGGCACACACCACCTAAGAGCTCTTGGCATATGGTTTACACGTGCCATCATCAAGAGCGGGCCTTGATGGAATTTTTTCCTATTTTTTATATTTCTTTTATTATGATTCCTTCTAGGGGGTGTGTGAGGGCTCATGGAACACCTGATTAAGATGCAATTTATTTGTAAAAATCCTTACATTTGAGTTCTTCATTTTGATATGTTATTTTCCTATTTTAGGGAAATTTTGTATCTACTTTTTATGTTTTCAGTGAATTTATCTGATTTTTAATACAATTAAAAATTCCTAAAATTACTAGTGTTATTTTTTGGTAAAAATGAAGCACGAGGCTTCTAGCATAACTAAAATTAAGGTTTTTTTTTTTTGGTTAACTATAGAGTATTTGGATAATCTTGAACTAGAATACAAACCATTCAATGAGGATTCTGAACTTAAAGAGGAACCTTTTGAGGAGGGAGACTTTAATCTTGAAGAAGAACCTTTAAAAGAAGATGACTTTGATTTTGAAGATGAACCCTTAAAAGAGGAGGATTTTGATCTTGATAAGGCTAATTTATAAATAAATTATAATATGTTTTTGGCTCTCAAATTGGATAATTATGGCTTATAATAAGAAAAAAATATGAGTATATTTTCTTACTGAATATTTTATGTAAATTTTAGATAAAGAAGGAAAAAAAGAGAGCAAAAATGCATCAAAGTGAAAGAATCACACATATATGGTTATGTACATACATAGACAAAGCTGGGGGAGCAATCTACCAAACATGGATAAGGCCACTTGGAGAAACTCATATGGCTCTAGTCTAAACTGTTCATGGATGAAGGCAATAGGAATCTCCACCAGTCATGAACATAAGACGATCTCTCCTTTCACACACCAGCAAATGACTCAATGGAAGAGGGTTCTCCGTGCTTTGACTATGAGCAAATAAGAAGAAAAGGGACACAACTGTGGGTGAACATAACTCTAAAGACATTAGTTAGTTGTTGATAAAGTCATTAAATGGAATTTATTAATTATTTTATAAAAAGGCATGGGCATAGTGGGCTTTTAGGTGTGAAAATTATATAAGCAACCTTAAAGAGCCTTATTAAGATAATCCAACTTCATATTTGAGAGCTAGGTCTTAAAGCATAGAGTCCAGTGGAATTCTTTAGAGTTAGGAGTTTTTCTACCTTCTCTTTTGTCTGGATTGAGTATATGGCTTTTATTAGGATGTTTTGTATTAACTATATGAGTTGTTTTTAAACTCCTAATCAAGGTAAGGAGTTGCCTGATTTTGATGGATTTGCTCTTTTATTTGGTTACATTATTTTCTCATTGAACATAATTTCTTGTCTATGAGAATTATCACTTTTATTAATATTTATCTCTCTTGTTTTATTTGCCTTATTATATATGTGGCCACTATATAATATGTTTGTGGGTTGTTTGATAAATTAAAAGGTGAAGAACTAACATAGACGTAGAGAGATACATGAAAATAACCGAAGTAGAAATAATTTAGCATTTATGGTAACTTAAATCATAGCTTTATAATCTAGTAAGTGCCCTTTGAGTTTGATGAAAGCCAATTCTACACACCTTAATATACTAGAAGGTAATTAGGATAGTTTAGGAATGATTGTCACTATAAATAAGGGAAAACTAATTAACTAAATTAGTGTAAGCCATCCAGTTAATGAATCTTAATCCCCATTGCTTATTTGATTGGTTGGTTTGTAACATCCTAGTTTTTATTTAGGGATTTAATTATGGAAATTATGGATAAATTAAGAATTTAAATTAGAGTGATTATGGAATTGAGGTTTTTAATTGATTATTTATTTGTGATTGAGGTTGTTGGAGTTTAATTAAATAATTAGGCACTTAATTATGATTAAAGTTGTATATAAAGATTAATTGGCATCAAAATTAGGCATTGTGTCGTATTTGGCCTAAATATTGGGCTTAAGTTGAACATGCCATTTTTGTACCATGTGCTGCGATGCATGGCACAAAATTTTTAATGATAAGTCTATTCAAAAATAAATGCGAGGAAAAAGAGTTTTGAAGGGTTCTAGAAGATTTTTTCTTGGCCTCTGTTAGGGTATTGGTATTCCCTCTATTATGGTTCGATTTTATGGCTCTGAAGGCTTAAGGTAACACTTCTAGTCCTCCCTCTATGTACCATTCCTCTCTTCTAGTTAGTTTAAGTAATGATTAGTGCTAAGGTTATGTTTTTAATGATGCCCAACTAATGGGGCTGAGTTTAATGAGTATTTTTAAGCTAAATAAGTATGATTTAAGTGGTTTTGATGTTGTCTATGACAAAGGGATTGTTTGTAAAGTCCCCTAATTAATTCAAACTTTACCATTCCTAAACATACAATCATTAAACAATGACATTACAATATCAGAGTAATATATCTTTATTTGTTTTCAAAATACAGGATCCTAACTTCTTAAAAAGCATGCTCAAATAAGGGGGCTAACAAAGCGTAAGATAATTCAATAACTCAATAAAACACAATTATTTTTCTTAGAAATGTGCCATGAGCCGCGGCTTGTACCATTATGCACTGCAACATGTGGCATAGAGCCATGAGCTCTACTTCTCCCTATGCCATGGGCCACGGCGTGGTATACAATGCACCACAGTGCATATGACATATGATAGTTCACAGGGCGAACTTCGTTGCGTGTCATTTCCACATCTAATGTCTGATTAGAGTAATTCAAGTGCCTACACAAAACATGTAACATATTCTATCTAGTGAGATAAATTTGGACATGATCCAATGGTCCGATCTAAATTGGACACTCAGGTGCAAAAAGCTACTTTTTCTTTCAAAAACTTATACCTTAATTTTTCAATTTTCATTCCTTGTCCTTTTAGCCCACTTTGGGCCTTGAACCAAGTCTAAAAGACTACATACACCTGATTAACACGTCAAACTACATATATCAAATCAAATACTCATTTTGACCTCTCAATGCCACATTATACACTCGTGGGCTTATATGAGGCACCATGTATATAATTACATATACTTACATACTTATTCCACTTCAATCATTTGACTTCCTCATATAGGGCTAAGCCTCACCATACAGATGAAAATCATAAATATACTTGACTCCTCCAAATGAGGCCAAGCCTCACCATTTAGGTCAAGTTCTCACATATACACATAATTTCACGTAACAACATCACATTCAATACAAGTGGAACAAGTTATACAATAACATACAAAGCATACAAGTAAGTTCTCAACCACAAATCATATACCCAGTTAAATATTTATTTCACATACATTTATGCATCTTAGTTGGAAACTCAAACTTTAACAACATATTATACATTCATTATACATAATGGTAGTCATACCACTACCAAGTGAAGCTACTCTTTCCTACTTCCTTTCCTCACCTTCTAGTGCTTTCTTCACCTATGTATAAAGTTAACGAAGTGAAACATACGTCTAAGTAACTTGGATATAACCTAAATACTAGTTAGTAAGAAAAATCATAAACAAGAGACAAAGTAGCATGTATTTCAATAAAAATAGTATAACATGCATATACACGAATCACACACAACATCCATCATGCTCATGCTCAAGCTTATACACTCTCAGTTCTCCTTAGTGGAGCAAGCTCTACTCTCGACCTAAGACTTCTAGTCTTATATGAAATAGGGCCCGCTAAACCTCTATCTTAGACCAAGTATTCTCTTCACATATGGGTGGTCTCTTAAGTCCTACCTAGTAGAGCATTCTTAACATTTAGACTATCAGGACTTCCTAGTCTTGCACAGAGTAGGACAACAACCCCCTACCCTAGTTTAGGGTATACTCATGGATCATTATCCTAGATCCTTCTTAGCAGAGTCAAGCTCTATGCTCAAAATCTTCAAGATCTCCTAGGTCCTTCCTGATGGAGTCAAACTCTATGCTCAGGACCTTTAGGACTTCCTAGCCTTGCACAAAGTAGGGTCGTGACCCTTTACCTTAGTCTAGGGTATACTTACAAATGCAATGCACATGTCAATGCATATGTTTCTTCACATTCATTTCATACATAACTAACATACTCGCATGCGTATTTCTTTCACAATATTACTAGTCTATCAGTTCATAAATTAGAATGTATATAGTTCTACAAAATACTTGTAAATGATTTCACAAATGAACAAGTAAAAGGGTTACTCCAATTACCTTTTACCCTTATTATCAAGGGTTACTACTCACAGTAGACTCTTAAAATGCAAATTCTCAAATGCTCAATCTACACAATATAATGTCCTTTAGTCAATTCTTTAATACTTAGTATATACATTGATTCGGCTAAACCAAATCTCTTAACACACAAAACAATTCAATTAACACCTTTTAAATTCATCAAGTTAATTATCCATAGTCGTTGGCCCTATAAGCTATTTAAATGACCAATACACCCTCCTAAACTCCTTTATTCATGAATTTTCCCTTTCTAACCTAACCCTTTTAGGATAATTTAAGCCTAAATTCTGACAGTTCAACCATTTAACTCCAAATTAGTCGCAAAACCTTAATTTCACATTTAAAAGCCCTTTTTAAAACTTTCCTTTAGATTTCAATTCCTTAAAACTTCCTAATTCAATTTTTCTATCGATCAAACTTAGAGAAATTAGGGTAGAAATGAACTGTAGGGCTGTATAATACTTACCTAATAAGTTACTAACTGAAGCAAACTCCTAAACTTTGGATATTTGATGCCCTAATAGAGACAAGCTCTTCTCTTCTCTAACGCACATTTTTCTCACTTCTTCTAATTTCACAAGCTAAGACTTTACTCTTAAGTCAAATTCTGTGCCATGCGCCGTAGCACATATAGCACATGTTGTGGCACATGGCACAGTGAGACATACCTACTAAGTAATTATATCGTCTTAAATATGCTAAATAAAGTTTTTGAATAAAAAATTCAGCGAGTTTAATGACATACCCACTAAGTAATTATCATTCATTGTTTCCTACCCTCCTTATATGCCATACCTAAAATATTGACAAAATTTAACCCAAAATGATGGATAGGACATGTCTTAGGATGCAACTTCACAATAGTTGAGTACATAAAACTAATTTTGTGTGGATAGTTCATTGTCCAATACGATTTAGAGCACTGGAAGACCCTAAATTTTGAATTTCATACGTAACCTATCTCTAAAATGTCTTAAAAAACTTCCAAATGAGTCTCAAATAGATTTAATAAGTGTTACATATTGGACAAATTGGACATAATTGATGGGTTACAACTATTAAAAATGAAATACAAAAGTCATAAAGACTTACTCCAACATTTTGGAAGACCAACTCAACACCTTTGGAGTTTTTGGATGTATTTCTATATGACAATCTCCGCACATGATGAATAACCCAAAAAACAATATGCCATTTTTTGTTGTATTGATAGTATGAATTATGTTGATCTTAAATGTAGAAGCCATGGATAGAATGAATAATAGTCCAAAGAAAAATAAACCTAATGAAGTTATAAAAGTGAGTCAAATGTGAAATTGTGAGATGTGATGTTAACCTAGCCTAGTAATTTATAATTAAATAAGATTGAATTAGGAGGAAAATGAAGGGGTGATTTCTTAAAATCATGATGGTAGATATTAAGTATTAATTGTTATGGCAATATATATTTAAAGTGATCCCAAATTAATTTGAATCCAAAAATCGATTATCACTAATCATATATATTTCATAAATCATAACTGAAATTAATATTTTTAAACCATGCAATACTAAATATGTATATCAACCTATCAAAATTAATATTTTTAAACATAAATCATTAACGATATACATTTTTGTAAATAAAAAATGTGTACTTTACTATTTTTAAACCCATGATTGTATATTAAATATTTAGATAGATAGATAGATATTAATTTGACTTTAAATAAATAGATATCTATACTTTATTATATGATACAAATTTTTTGAAATCATAAGAATAGATCTAAATATTCAAATACAGATTTTTTTAAATATTTAAATATATAGATATTAATTTAAATTTGAATTCAAATAGATAAATGTGCGTGCACACACACACTCTATCATATGAACCTTGATTTTTGGCAAATCTTTAGGATAAATGAAAATTTTCAAAAATCATGATGATAGATGGGAAATTTTAAGTAGAGGTTATTTTTTTAAAATTTTTAAATAGATAAATATTAATTTGAATTAAAACATGATCAAATTTGAATTTCAAATAGGTAAAAAATAAATTTTTATATACATCTAAAAATTAATAATTCATCCTAAGCCAAACTCCAAACTTGAATAATATATTTTATATATGTTAAAAACAATAAACTATCACGAACCTAACCTCAGAGCATAGAATTGCAGGAAATGCATCCTGAAGTACAGAATTGCAGCAAACCTAAAAATAAATACGTGGCATTCTCTCGTAGCCTTTAACCTTACTTTTATATATATAATGATGATATTATTAAAGTTAATAAGTTAAAAAAAGCTATAGGTTAGTAAATTAAAAATTAACCAGTCATAAAAAAATTAACAATTGATCATATTAATATATATATATATATATAGATATATAACATTAAAATATTATTTAGTTAATATATTTAGTTAAATTAACTTTTACTAATTTATGTAGTTAAATAATAAATAAATAAAAAAAGGTATTTTAAGGGCCTAATGTTATAAGATTTTCATCTTTCAGGTATTTAAATTTCTTAATTATGTTTTATACTTTGAATTTTTTAAATAATTTATTTAATCATTTATGTATATAACTTAAAGTTGAAAAAATAATACTTAAATTTTTAATCATTATAATGACATATATTTTGGTCAACTGTCATTATAATGACACAATTTTTTCTTAAAATTATTGATTGTGCCATTGAACATAGGGTTAATGAGCATTCTAAACTCTAAAGTATTATACGAAAAGCATCTTGGATCCTAAACACTTAAAATGTGCAAACTAGATCCTAAACTTATAAGTTCTGAGCCAATTACCCCCGCCCTTAAGTTACATATAACTTTTGACTTTGTCAGGCTTAGTTAAAGGCTGATGTGGCACTAATCTCCTCTTGACATGTGGCATGCCAGTTGAGCAACATAATGGTCAACGTTTTATAGATAAATGGTGAGAGGTAATTTGTATGGAATTTATAAGTTGAGAAGAGTTTTTGCTCATTTTAAAAATTTAGGGCCAGGTTCAGGATGTTATTTAAGTAATAGTTTAGAGTTTAGATGCTCATTAACCCTTGAATATATTATAACCACAGTTACTTCTGTAACTATCATTAAAATGATGTCGTTAAAATTATATTTTTTACTTGTGACATGAAAATTATTAATTTACTTGATCGTGAAAGCTATTGTCTTTTGTTTACTTGATCTGGTTTAATTATTATTTCTCCTAGTTCTGATGGAGAAAGAGATCACCGAGATTTACGTTCATATTTTGAGGGAGTGAAATTAATCCAGATTTATGGGAAATATATATTCAACCAACTACATTGATATTACTCTTATTATTATTGAACGAACTATTGATCTTCTAATAATTAATGGCTTTAATTTTATATTTCAGGGACTTGATGTTAAAATTCAAGCTATAACATATGTCAATTATATCTCAAATCAGATATTTGGTTCAGTTGACTAGTGTTGATGCCTTCAAAGAGTTTACTAATAGTTTGTTCTCAATATGCAGTGCGTTGATTGTTGCCACTAAAAACTTGATTGCATCTGTAATGGAAGCTAATGCGCTTTTTGTGACGTTTTTACTTTTCTGGTGAAATGTTCTCCCTAATGCATTTTGATCTATATTCAAAATTAACATTGATTTTTATATATAGTATTAAAAACTAGGTCAACTTGACTGGTTGAATCAATAAATTATTAAACTCATTCCTTAATCGGTTTAATACAATGTCATGTTTATAGTTTTGACAATTAAGATTCAAACTAATATCTTTGTCAATTCAATAACTGATCCAGTTTTTAGTGCTTTTTTATAGGAGCTTTTTTTTTCTCTGCTCTTTTCTTTTTCATCAATATTTTTCCATCTAGCTATTCAGTTTATTAGTTTTTTTTAATAGTATTGATGTTATTTGATATTAGGGTAAAAGATCAAAGTAGCCCCTAAACTATAGGTCTAGAACTATCTGGGACTTTAAACTCATTTTTTATCTGCAATATTCCCCTTCGACTTTTAAAAATGTTACAATCTAGTCCTAAAGTTAACAAAAGCTAACTTTGATTATTAGTTAAATAGAAAATGACAGGAATGGATCTCAAAAATTACAAAAAATGATCAATAAAATTTCTTCATTCCTTTCTATAATTTTTTGAATCTTTGTCTATAATTTCTTGTCCTTTTTAAAAGAATGGTGCAAATTAGTCATAAGCAGTAGGAAAAAGAATCAATACTATATCTTAACTCAAAACTTTAATTCTCAAATTTCGATAAGTGTCTTTCCATTTTAGTTCATACATATATTATTATTTAGCTTAAAAGTTTATTTGATGTGAAACTTTCAACAAGTGATATCAATTCTGCTCATATTTTACATCATAACCTTGTTAAACTTTTTTTTATTGCTCATAGATATTCTTTTATTAGATGCAATTATATTCTATACATGTTCAAGCATTAAATATGGTCACATCTGCCAAAGAGAATTTAAAATGTTAATTCTTTATTTTGATTTAGTGTCCTTCCATTTTAATTTATACATATATTATTATTAAGCTTAAAATTTTATTTGATGTGGAACTCTCCACAGACGAAAGATTGCCGAATGTGTTAGTCAAGTCATGTTAAAAATATTGCATATTTAATCTGTCAAACTTGCACCAGTAACCACAAAAAAATCTTAAAGTCAACAAACCTTCATTTGAAAAACTTGCATCCATAAGATCGCAGTACTTGTTTGATTAAAGAATATCTACCCGCTTTTGATTCTCGTCATTATGTCAATGTGATAATGACTCTACTGTAAAATGCTAGCAACATGATCAATCAATCACCAGGGACGATTTTTTTTTTTTTTTTTGGGGGGGGGATGATTGGCCCTTCAAAAAATTTTAGAAATTTTTTTAGTTCACTTGTAAAAAAAGTGAAAATTAATATTGGTCCCCCATATTTTAAGCATTTTTCATTTCTACCTCCCATGTGTTCTTTTCTAGATTCGTGCCTGTCAATCACTACGACCTTTTCAGGAAAAATATAATAACCTGAAAATATGTATATTTTTTTATTTTGAATACATATACTTTCCTTCCCAGTTGTCACTATGCTTTGTTTCATTTTGGTGCCGTCAATTCTCTTAAAATTTAGTGCGTGGAACCACTGCTGCTTAAGCACCATTGTTGCTTTTAGACTACAGGAACTGATTGATTTCTTAACCAGGTATTACGAATTTACCCTCATCTTTCTCAATCTTTCTCAATACGATAAAATAAATAATTAATTTACTTGATTATGAAGCTGAAGCTATTCTTGTGTTTGATAACTTGACTTGGTTTCATTATTATTTCTCCTAGTGTCTGCTGAAGAAGAGATCACCAAGATTTACATTCATATTTTGAGGGGTTATAATTCAAGCACTATAACATATCTCAAGTATATGTCTCAAATCAGATACTTGGATCAGTTGATTAGTGTTGATGATGCCTTCAAAGAGTTTACCAATAGTTTGTTCTCAATATGCAGTGCGTTGATTACTACCACTGAAAATTTGATTGCATTTGTAATGGAATCTAATGCGCTTTTTGTGACGTTTTTACTTTTCTGGTGAAATTGTTCTCTGTAATGCATTTTGATACATATTCCAATTAACATATATATATATATATATATATGGTGTTCAAGTGTTTAAGACTATCATCTTAATTGTTTTTCATACGACTAAGAACAAATCTCTCAAGGGCTCAAATGATCGGATGAAGAATGACTTCTGCAGAAAGAAAACGACAAGTCGTTTCAGCCGTGCTTCTTCACATGGCGCGAACCTCAGACAATGAGATACCATGTTTCATGCTTTCATGTTTTTTTTTTTTTTAATAAACATATCCACCCTTGGTGGATCCATGTGTTGGCCCAAATTTCGCAAGCCCACTTTACATATTCGGTCACCAAATTAGAAAAGTAAAGATGTTAGGGTCCTGGAACGCAATATTCCCATTGTTTTTTAATAATGGAAGGGAACGGTATTTTATTATTTTTCTTCAAGTGCGGAAGGCTATTTGGCTGAGGGTGGAGAACCATTTGACATTCAGTGGAATTTTATGAGTAATTTTTCTAATTTTAAGGCTTCTTTCAGATGCATAAGTAAGTTCCCATTTACCTTTTCTTTTTATTCATCACAATTAATTGCCTAATTGATGCTTTATTTGCATCATATTTTCTTATTACCTTGTCCTATTTTTTTTTTATTACTATCACCACAGAACCATGACTATTATTACTGTTAACTATTGCAATTATAGCCACCATTGCAGTTGTTATTGCTATTACTATAGCTACTATTGCGACTATTATTGCTGCTATTACCACAACTATTATTGTCACTATTATTACTACTTCCACCCTTGACTCTTCCCCTACGTGTTCAAAAACTTATTTTTCATTAATTGGATCAAGACAAATTTTTGGGAATCTCTAAACATGCATCTTTTTTTTTCTTGGCAGTGTCTTACCCCTTATGTTAGTATCCATACATTGTGCTTGGATTTGGCCGTCACAATCCATTGTTAGGTCCTCATGGAATTTTGTAAATCGGATTTCCTATAAAACCATGAACAATATATCGTGCATTTACAAGCAGTGACAAAAGGAAAAGAAGTGTGATTATATTGTATATAGAATTTATTTTCCTTTTTTCTTTTTTTTCTTTTTTTTAACTCATGTACTGTATATAAATAGAATAATTTGTGATTGTGCGATAATTTGTTATTGTAGAATTTTAAGAAAAATTAATCATTTGATTCCTATAGCTTTAATCCAATTGTAACTCTCTTTGAAATTTGATTTGTTATAACTTAATCTTTATAATTTTTATTTAATTATAATTCAGTCTCTAAACTTTACTTCTTACAATTCAATATCTATAATTTCAGCCACTTAAATTTTGGTCTTTATATTTTAAAAAATAAAATTATAAAGATTAAAAATATTTTACCTTTTAGTATTTATAATATGTATAAAGATTAAAAGGGTTTAGTAATTTAAAATATTAGCAATAAATTTTAACATAATTTTAATCTTGATAATTTTATTTTTTAAGATATAGGGACTAATATTTAACTAATTAAAAATACAAGGACTGTTTTGCAAGAGTCAAAGATTAGGGACTGAATTACCATCAAGGTAAAATTTTAGGGGCTGAGTTATAATGAGTTAAAGTTCAGGGATTGCGTGATAATTGAGTCAAAATTATAAGGTCCAAATAATTAATTTTCCCAAAATTTCAATTAAAAATTTGTTGACTTTGAGAAAAGTGATTTTTTAACATATTATTTTTTTACATTCTTGTACTATCTCTATCTAATGAAAATTACAAAAAAAATATTATTTTGAGTAAAATACAGTAACCACTCTTTTCAGCTTGCTTTACTTACACATGCCTCCCCTTTGTTGATTTCTTCATATCTCTCTTCCCTAATCACTTCTTTTCTCTTTTTTTTATTAAATGAATTTCGTATAAATATAAAAATAATCATGATAATAATAATATAATTTTTATTGATTTATTTAGAGTGAGAGTAAATAAAATTTATTTTTCTAAAAGTTTTATTTAAAAAATAAGTTATTAGAATCTTTTCAAAATATTCCTAATGGAATTAATGGATTGGACTAAATTATATGGTTTCATAATAGAGAGAAGGTCATTATAATTAAGGCAAATTAAAAGGATGGTTAGAATAATTTACATATCCCAGAATTCAAACTCAAGGTCACAGGATAAACTAATTTAATTTTCTCCACCAGTTGAACCAAATACTCTTTTTTAATTTAAATTTTAAATTGTAGTAAATAATTATTTTTTTTAAAATTATGAATTAATATAAGTTGCAACTAAAAGTTCATAATCAGTGGCAATTTTGACTGTCGCTGTTAAAAGTTTGGCTTAATGACAATCAATAATAACTAGATATCATCATCATAGTGTTTTTTTGGTTTAATCTAATATTTAAAATTTGAAGACATTATTTTGTTGTGTTATTGTAATTTTATAATGAATAAATAAAATAAGGCAATCAATTTTTATTTTATATATTTTAAGATAAGGTTAAAGTATTATTTAATGCTAATAATCCATACTAAAGAATTGAGCCAAACTTTGTTACTTTAGGTCGATTTTGGTTATCGAGAAATGTTTGGTTTGATGCAGTCTAATATTTAGGCCAATTTGGTTCCTCGGTTTTGGTCACTTAACACTAAATGTAACTAAATTGACCAATGCACACCCTTACATGAAGTAATAAATTCATTCAAAAACCTATTGTTTGATATTTTAATATGGAATGCATATAATGTGTTAATGAGTATTTATTTTCATATGTTTTATATGATTAAATTAATATTTTAAACAATAAATTGTTTATAATAATTAGACATGTCATTTTTTAATTTATTTCCTCTATAGAATGATATTTCAACTAATCTAATATTTCAATTCAAATTCTACGTACATTTAATACTAGCAACTTTGGTCCTTATGGTTAAGTTTTGAAGCTTGATGCATATATAGAAATTCTCAGTTCCATTATTGATAATAGGGAAGAGGAAGATGAGAAGAAGAGAAATGAGATACATTTTAAAATTCTACTTTTAATTTTTAGAATATATGAAATATTTCTATGTGATGCTATATGATTTTTTGTTTGATGCTATCTTGAGACATAAATGTAAAAAAACAATACATAATATAGTGAATAATTTTTTCATAAAATTATCATTTAAAAATAAAAAATAGTTAAAGAAGTAAAATGTAATGTAAAAACCAGTCAATTACTTTACTTAAGAGTAATAGTTAATTAAAAGTAAAAATAAATTTTAATTGAAACTAGCTAGAAAAATAAATAATTATGATCTAATGTATAATCATCTGTATTTTATTATTTATTATTAGATATTTTTTAAGGTTAAGGGTTATTTTTGTCCCTGAAATGTATGTGAAAGTTCACAAATGACCTTAAACTCAATTTGGAGTCTTTATCCCTCAACTTTAGAAATTTGATCTTTCATGCACCTAACATTATTTTTCTATTAAGTGGGCCATACATTTTTTAAGATTTTTTTTCCCAATCTCTTCCCTCTTAATGATCTTTATGCCTTCTGCAATAGCCATAGTGGTACTCTGATTCTCTCCTACTCCTTATTGAACCAATTCTTGCTCTTCAACTCATGTGTGCCCACAAACTCATACCAATAAACTCATGCAATAGCCAATGAACACAAGTTGTTCATTTTCAATGTCCCTATATCTGAAAAGCCTGACCATGAACTCAGGTAAAGAGTCCTACCTATAAGTAACTACAGCCAGTGAACTCGACAAGACTCCACTGTTGATCACGTCACTAGTGTAGGCCTTACATGTGTTGTTGGTCCACTCGTTGAGGTATACCAGGTAGATGTCACCATCCATAAACCACAAGTAATTCCTCTAGCTGAGCAACCCTATCCTTACTATTACTGTAGCAGAAGCTGTTATTGCTTCCTTTTTTGAATTCTTTTGGAAGCTCCTTGTTACCTTTATTGTCATCTTGGCCTTGCTATCCTTATCTTCTAGATCGTCATCCAACCACACGCCTTCAGTTTTACATCTCCAACAACAAGCTCACTGTAACATCCTAAACTTTTAATTCAAGAAATTAATTATTAATTAAGGGTAAATTAATAATTAGAGAATTAATTATGGTTTTGGATGGTAAATTAGTATTTTGACTAGTTGGGGTGTTGAATGATTAGGATCAGGTGGAAGAATGGTGATCCATAGTGAAGTGTGCAAGTAGCAATGAGATTCTGTTCATTGTACCACATGCCACAGCATGTGCTGCATGTGGCACGACGCATGACATAGAATTTAGATAAAGTGGATATGGATCAGTTCATGAGGCAAAGAGAGAAAAAGGGAAAACATGCACGAGAAGGAGAGAGGAAGGTCTATTGTGTTAGGGCAAGTGATTGTTGGTACTTGGGGGTATTTCCAATCTGTTGCCTACCAGATAAGTTTTGTACTACCCTATACTCCTATTATACCCTAATTTCTCTTAGTTTGAGATATAAAGAAATTAAATCAGGGAATTTTAAGGGGTTAAATTATGAGTAAAAGTTGTAAAAAGAGCCTTGGGTGTGAAACTAAGTTTTACGACTGATTTGAGAATTAATAATGAAATTTTAGAGCTATAGGCTCTAATTGACCTAAATTGTGAATTTCAAAAGAGCAAAAATCTTTGTTTAGTGTGTAAAAGGGTGTTTTGGCCATTCCAATGGCTTGAGAGTATGTGATTGTGGTGAATGAGTTAAAATGTCAATGAAGTGGTTGTATGTGCTAAGTGATGTGCTATAGTTAGATTTAATGTTTTAAATTGAGTTTAAAGCTAATTGAGGGCACTTGTTTATGGAGATTAAGTAGTGGGAGATACTTATGGAAAGCTACAACTTACAAAGAGTTGTAGTGCTAATGGCAACCTTTAGTAAAAAAGGTGTGAGGTAACTGGATAAACCCTTTTATCTATTAGCTTGTAAAATTATTTACAATTGTTTATATCATGATTTATAAATTGAGTAGCCTTTTTATGAAAGGTGATGCACATGATGTTTGTGATGCATATGAGAAGTGATGCATGTAATGCATGTGATAAATAGTGCATGAGTTACTATGTGAAAGTGATGCATGTGATACATGTGGTGTTTCATATGTGTATGTATGAGAAAGTAATACCTTAGTTTAAAATAAAGGCTGGTGGCCCTATTTTGTATAAGGCTAGGAAGTCTTGGTCTAGAATGTTGATTGTGATCTACTAGTGGGATTCAAGATTTAGGAGTGCGTGAGCATTTATATATTGTTAAAGGTAGGAGATGACCTTACAGAGATGTATAAACTATGGTTTTTTAGCATATGTGATGCTTATGCCTTGTGAACCATAGCCAACGGGCATGCTTGGGCTATTCCTTGTCACTTTGTGGGTAATGGCAGGGGGAGTATTCGACGCCCTGTCAATTGGTTAAGGGGAATCTATAGTCCAAATGTGGTAAAGAAGTATTGGCCTTACTTCTTTCACTAATGGTGAGCTTGGACCGACTAGAAAAGTCTTATGTATAGCCTATATGTTTAGTCAGGAGATATGGAGATTTGGTAGATCCTAGTGAAACATGCTCATTCATAATCATTTGTGCATTGTATAATATGCATACTTATAATTATTGTGAAAATAGTGTTACTCTAACTCTTGTGCATAATTTTACTTGTTAATCAGTGCTTGGATTTATTCAAGTTACTAGGGCATGTGTCTTATTTTGTTACTTCATGTTTACAGGTGTTGAGAGTCAAAAGAGGCCAGGAAGGGAAACACGAGGAGAGTAACTGTGTTACTACAATATGTAATACTACTCTTAAGTAAATGAAGGTATATTTGTGTATAAAGAGTTTGAACTGCCAATTAGGATGAACACACACACACACACACACATTGTTTTGGTGACTTGCCTATACTATCTTTTGTGCATCTTCACCATTTGTGTAAACGTGTGTAAATGTGATGTGTAGCTTAGATGTTATTATAAGAAAGTGTGTAAATATGTTATTTTATTAAATCTTGCCTTACAATATGTGAAAAGTGGTATTTCCCTAGCTTGTAGGATTTAAAGTGCAGGTACTTGTGTAAAGCTAGAGGTATGTTAGTGAGCAAGATTTGAGAAATGTAAGTGTTTAACTTGTTCTATTAATGTGAAGATATGTCTCTGTGATAATGTATATATGTGTGTGAATCAAGTGATGATTGTGAATTTGACTAAATGGTGAGGCTTAACCCCATTTGTGTAAGTCAAGTATGTGAGAGTGGAACAAGTATGATTGTATAAGTGATAGTATATTAATTAAGCTCAATATTATGAAAATCTTGTATAACTCTACCTATGTGAAAAGTGCTGTTGAGTGACCAAAATAAATATATGTTGTGCTATATGTGATATTATTGCTAACTAGTATATTTAATCTTTTTAGACTTAATTCAAGGCCCAAAGTGTTCTAATGAGGCAAGTTGTTGAATTAGAACACTTAGGGTGCTTGGTTTTTTAAGGAAAGTAACTTTTTATACCCTGAGTATTAAAATTTATATCGCACCTTTAGATTGTGTCCAAAATCACCTCATTAATTAGCTCATCTTACAAGCTTCATGTGGGCACTAAAATCACTCTGATCGGATATCATATGTGAAAATAGCGTGCAGTGAAAGTTCATAGCAGATTGATGTCATGATAGCAAAATTTGATATGTGTACCACGATGCATGGTGGCATGCTAAGGTGCATGACATAAAATTGGAACCAATGGCTCTATACCACATGCCGTGGCACATGGCACATTTTGGAAAAAAAAAATAATTATTGTAATTCCTATTTTAAGGGTATGGTGCCTATGCTTCTTTAAGCTCTTTTAGTAAGCATTAATTGTATGTTTGAGTGTTTTTAACTCAAAAGCAAAATCCCACATCTTCAAAATAAATTAAGGGCACATGTTGTTTTTATGTTTTGGTGTGTGTAAGTAAAGTTTGTGGTGCTTTATGGGATTTTACACACACCCAATTTGATTGCTTTGACCAACCAAGCTTACCCAAGTTTTACACCTTCAACTTTTGTAATGACCTAGAAAATTATTATTAAAAAAAAATTTAGTATGTAATTTTGAATAAGCTATTAGAAATGTTCTCTTTTTTTTTGAGCAAATATTAGAAATGTTCTCATTAGACTTGAGTATATCTTTTTTTTTCATTCTTTTTAATTTTTTTAGCAATTTTGATTTGTTTCGTAATTTTTTTTATTATACTACTATTATTGTAAAGACCCAAAATCTTAAGTAAAAATTTAAAATTTATAATGAGGAATTTTATTTTATTTTATTTTATTTTGGGCCAAATATAGCAAGAAAAGCATAATAGCTTAGTGGAAACTTGATTAATGTTTAATTTTGTGCTTGGTTTGGATCCTTAAACTGAAAAGTAGGACATTTTTTGTTTTACTTTAGCCCATAGTGAAATTCCTAATTACATAAACAATAAATCACAAAACGTAGCTCAAAAAAACACACGCACCATTAGATTTCATTCTTCATCTCCTCCCTTTGCATTTTTGAACCTTCGAGAGCTTGTGAGACTTCCTTCCTCTTCCTTCATCCTTCTTATCTCTAGCCATTGAAGGTGGACTTGAACCTTTCTTCTTCTTCCTCTACTTGTTCATTGCCAGGGGAGCACTGTTATGAGTTTCCCTTCCTTTGTGCTATAAGTTTCCCTCTCCCCCTTCCTTAGTTTAGTGTTGTCTTCTCCTCTCCTTCTTAGTTTCTAGTTTGCTATTGGCATGTGGATTTGAGATTTAAAAATAGAGCAACCACTATTGATTTGATTTGTCTACTCATGATTGGGATTGATGTAGTGGTTGGCATGGACTAGTTGTTGCACTCGAAAAAAATGCAATGCGGACGGCACGCGAGCGGAGGTCCCAGCCTTTGCGGCAGGAATCAGATCGAATGAGGAGTCGCCACTAAGATGTTAAGGTAAATCTCAGGAAACCGATTAAAAAGAGGATAAGGGTAGTCTGTGAAATCAAAGAATAGGTTCGGGAGTCGGTTGAATGTGGGGAAGGTGTTAGGCACCCCACAACACCCATACATCAGAACGGTTACCTGAAGTTTGTTGTGCTCTATTGATATGGTTTTAAAATTATTTTAATTATCCCTTTTATATTCATGTGTTTGATATAAAAATGATGATAATTGAGTGAGAAATATTTATTTATTTACGAGGGAGGACGAACTTGACTCAGAATCTGACTCTAAGGCCTACGTACCCTGTGATGGGGATCAAAGTCCACGTAGTTCGAGCTTATAAGTTTGTCGGTGAAAATATTTTTTGAAAAGAAATTAATTAAAAATAATTTACCATTTTGCAAATAAAATAATTTCTGAAATTTTGATATGTGTGTCTTAAATTGCAAAAAGTGATTTAATTTCCATCATTTTCTTAATTTTTGAATTTTTAGAATAAAGAAAGAAAAGGATTTAAAATGATTTTCCTTTATGTTTTATGATTGAGAATTTTAACTGCTATACTTGCAGAGCCTTATTAGTTCATACAGTAATGCAGTTGTTTTAAATATCTGCGGAGATTCTAAAATCTCACACGATAAAAGAATTTAGCAATTTAATTTATTTATTTTTAAATGCTAGTAATAATTTATTTAAGCATGCATGTACATGTTTTTAAAGAATTTCAATCATCATACCTGCAAAGCCTTATTAGCTTATACGATAATATGATTATCCTAAATATCTGCGGAGATTCTAAAATCTCACACGATAAAGGAATTAAATTTAATTAATTGATTTAATTTAATTAATTATAATATATATGTATATATATATAAAAACTTAATCGTTATATCTACAGAGTCTTATTGACTCATATGATAATACGATGATCTTAGAAGCCTACAAAGATTCAAAAATCTCACATAACTAAAAAATATAATTGGCAAATGTGGTTACAAGTTAAATACTTTAATTTGGTTAATTAATATTATATATAAAAATGTTTATTATTTTATTTACAAAATTTATTTATTTATTTACCATATAAATTGTAAATCACGATATCTGTGAGGATTTATTATCCTACACGATATTGTGATTAATTTAAGTCTCTACAAAGATTCTTGAAATCTCACATGAGACTTAAATATTTATTATAAAGAGAGAATTAATTTTAATATGGGCTTTTAGAACCCATATACATACCTACAAAATTGATCTTCATACCTGTGAAATCTTATTGATTTTACACGGTATGAAATCATTCTAAATGCCTACGGAGATTCTTAAAGTCTCACACAACAAATAGATAACCGAAATATTTGCATTTGTAGTCGGTGCATAATATTATGGTTGGCTAAACGATTCATGAAATAAAGGCAATGGAAAAAATAGAGAAATAAACTATTTTGACAGTTCACAATTCTTTTGACTTGGAGATATATTCTAAAAAGAATCTATATTTGGCATAAACTTTTAGCAAGATTATAACCACGAAAGACAAGGCTCCAAACCACAATCAATCTTACAAATTATCAATAATATTTTCACAGGCTCTCTCTCTCTCTTTCTCTCTATTTTTTTCGTCAGACACCTCTCAAGTGTGTTTTAAATTCAACATAAAAATATTTAATTCTTAAAATTTTTTAATGCCTAAACATATATCTAGATCAATTCTCACTCATAATATCTATCAATATATATATATGTTCATCAATAAATCCAAATTAAGGGAGATGATATGATTTAAATATTACCTGAATAGCTTGTGTTTGCATTCTTCTTCCTCTCAAGGCAACACTTCCATCGCCTCAACCTCAAGCTTTGAACATGTTTCTAGTTGTTTTTTTTTTTGCTTGTAAAACATCCAGAACTCGTGTGATTGAGGGAAGAAGAAAATGATGATCTTGTTCAGTCCAAAAACCCACGTGTGCATGCATGCTACTATTTGTTCGTTTTTTTTTCTCACTCTCTCAGTTCCAGTTTACAATCTCTATTTTTCCTTTATATTCTCCTCCAGCTTTTAATCTCTCTCTCTCTCTCTCATTTCTCTTCCTTTCTCCGTGCTCTCTCTCTCATTCAGCTTACTTGTGTACATGCTGTCAGTTCCTCTCTGACTTTTCACGTCTCCTTTATGCTCTATTTTTTTTTTCATTTTTCCTTCTATGCCTCGTGCTCTCTACCTCCTCCAGTTTCAGTCCTTCATCTGGTTTTTGCATTTTCTTTATTCTACTTCTTCTTCTCTGGTGTTTTCTCTTTATTTTCTACCTCCACCTCATTCTCATTCATTCTCGTCTCCCATGCCCTATTTTTCCTTCAATTTTCAGCCTCTCCCTCTCCTCTTTTTCTGCTCAGTTTCTTGTTCATTTTTTGATCTCCCTCATTTCTGTGCTCTTAGTTTTCTTTTTAAAGCAGAAAAGGTTTTTTTTCAGAGCTTGCTTGTAGCTCTTCAAGCGTGTCGCCTTTCTGCTCTGTTTTTTCTCACTTTTTCTCTACTGTTTCATCTACTTTCTTGGCTGTTCTGTCTGCTATCTTCGTGCATGTCTGGCTCTGTTTCTTTTTGTTCTGCATTTGCTATGCTTGCGTCTGCTCTTTGTTCTCTTTTTTGCTCATGCATCTCTGGCTCTGTTTCTTTTCTTTTCTTCTGCTACTTGCATGCGTTTCTGCTCTGCTTCCTTTGCTTTTTTCTGCAACGTGCATGCGTCTTCTCCTTTCTGTGTTGTGTGTGTGTGCTTCTACAGATTTCTTGTTCCTCTCGTGTGTTGTGTTGGTCCATGTTTCATCCAGCCTTGCATTTTTTATCCATTCTATAACGTGTGCATAGAGGACCCAACATATTTTAATTTTTAATAACTCTTTTTTTATATTTATTAATTTCAAAAATTGGGTTAAGGGACTTAAAAAAATTGATTTTGGATTAAGCAAATATTTTTGAAAATATAATCTTAAAAAGAAAATATAATAACTCTTTTAAGAAAATATAATCCTAAAAATCCTAATAGCTCTCTGTTTTTTTAATTAAGTTTATTATATTTTTTATATTTTCATATATTTTGGTTATTTATTATTATTTAAAAAAATGTTCGGACAAAATACGATGTTCACACTAGTTGTCAGCAAATAATGAGACACTAGATTGTGTAAGAAAGATAATATACTTACTAGTGTACACTGTACCTATAGCGAAACCCAGTCAGTCCAGATTTTTGTCTGTGATGCAAGCAAAAAAATGCATCCAATAGGATTGTTAGGAATATATGGTATTTTTTTCCATTCATGCCACTTATGATGAAGGAATTAAGAGAATTGAAGTGGTGAATGAATTTCCTGAAGTGTTCTCTGAAGAGGTGGTTGGACTACTGCCTGAGTAAGAGATAGAGTTCTCTATTGATTTAGTGCCTGGAACAGAACTCATATCGAAGGCTCTGTATCAAATGTCTCTATCTGAGTTAGCAAAGCTAAAGAAATAACTTGAGGGACTACAAGAAAAGGGTTTCATAAGACCAAGTATGTCTCCGTAGGGTTTCATATGAGATTGTGCATTGACTACAGATAGTTGAATAAGGTGACATTAAAAAACAAGTATCCATTACCTAGAATTGATGACTTACTAGATCAGTTGGTTGGAGCTGTGGTTTTATCTAAGATCGACCTGTGATCAGGCTATCATCAGCTACAAGTCAGGGTTGAGGATGTACCAAAGACTGCCTTTTGCACCAGATATGGCCATTATGAGTTTTTAGTGATGCCATTTGGATTGACAAATGCTTTAGCAGTATTTATGGACTATATGAATAGAATATTTCATCCTTATCTTGATAAGTTTGTGGTGGTGTTCATCGATGATATTCTAATGTACTCAAAAGATGAGGAAGAACATGCAAAGCATCTCTGTACTGTCCTACAGGTTCTAAAGAATAATATGTTATACACTAAACTTAGCAAATGTGAGTTTTGGCTAAGGAAAGTGAGATTTCTTGGTCACATGGTATTAGCAGAAGGGATTGCTGTGGATCCACACAAGGTGGATGTTGTCCTGAAATGGGAACCACCTACCTTAGTAATAGAGATCAGAAGTTTCTTGGGATTAGCAAGCTACTATCGGCAATTTATTCAAGGATTTTCACATATTGCATCTCCATTTACTAAGTTGACTCGAAAGGATCAGCTATATGTGTGGACCGACAAGTGTGAGTTGACATTTTAAGAGTTGAAGAGGAAATTGATGTCTACTTCAGTGCTGGTTATTCCTAATCCTCGATTACCTATGTGGTTTATACGAATGCATCATTAAAGGGCTTAGGGTGCGTCTTAGTGCAAGATGAGTGGGTTGTTGCTTATGCCTCAAGACAATTGTGACCGCATGAAGAGAATTACTTGACTCATGATCTAGAGCTAGTAGTAGTGGTTTTGGCCTTGAAAATTTGGTGACACTATCTCTATGGGTCTGTGTTTGAGGTATTCAATGACCACAAGAGTTTGAAGTACTTAGTAAATAAGAAGGAACTAAATATGAGGCAACATAGATGGATAGAATTCCTCAAGGACTACAATTTTGAGATCAAATACCATCTAGATAAAGCTAATGTGGTGGCAGATACACTAAGCTGGAAAACGATGCATGTCGCTCACATGATGATCCAAGAGCATCGACTGCTTGAGACTTTCTAAGATACTCAAAGGAAAGTGCCTTAGATGACATTATACAATGTGCACTCTATGGTCATAATCAATGATTTTTAGAAAGAGTTGTGAACTATCTAATGTCTACCTTGACATTACTAAAATTTAATATACAATCACAACAAACAATCATAATTAGGAGCAAGGATTGCTTCTAGGTTCACATTATAAATATAAGGGTTAAAACTAATAATCTTTTAGAAATAATTGTCAAATATTTGGAATCCCATAAAAACCCTTCAAATTTGTAGTTTGAGCTCAAACTTAATGATTTATAAAGGTATTAGAGGCATGGAAAAGTTTTGGGAAGCAAAACACTTTAAAACAGGGCCAAAAATGTCATTTTTTATTGTTTTGGTCAATGCGTCATGACTTGTGGTCCATGTACTGCGGCATGTGCTCAGAAAGGCAAGTTTTCTTACTATACAGTGTGCCGTGGCTTGCAAAACATGTGTCGTGGTGCACGTGTCCATGATAGTAATGTTGTCATGATAGCTTTTTTGGATGAACTTTGAATGCGCCATTTTCGCATCCGATGTCCGATTGGAGTAATTCAGGTGCCCACGCGAAGCATATTCAATAAGCTAACTAATGGTACAAGTTTGTTACTATCCAACACCCTATGAGAATTTTAGACATTCAGATATAAAAGTCAGTTTTTAAAGTAATTTTCAAGCATCCAAGTACCCAAAACTCATAACTTATACCATTAACCCATTGTGAGGCATGAACCAAGTCCAATGGACCAAAATACACTTGAATGAGCATTCAAACACACAAAAACATACAAAACACAAAATTTGGCTACTCAATAGCCATTTCACCCAATATGGCCAAAATACTAAATCAACACCATATATACTATTTGGCCTCTATTGTCACATAATAAACTACATATACATTGTCACCATATAGATAAAACATTCCTTGCACTTGTAATAGTATTTTAGCCCATCACCACAAAAAATGCCACATATTCACATCATATATAATATTAGGCTAAAATATAAAATAACATAGTATGAAACAAGTACAACCAATCAAAATGATATGCATTCCTAGTTGGCAACATATAATGTCATCCATATAAGTTTATGTACATGACTCAAAATAAAATCAGGTTTTACACTGATAATGTAGCAAGTATGCTATCCCTTGCCTGATTCCCTTCCTGGCTCAGTCTTAGTAGTAGAACCTGTAAAATGATAACCACAGGGTGAGATAAAAATCTCAGTAACTAAGATAATATACATTATTGATTAACATGCCAAGTTATAAACAAGCCTTAAATCAAGTAAAATAAACATACCATATAAGATCACCACAAGTTACATGCATGATCCCTAACCATCTAGTCCTCCAATACTCCCGACCGAACCGGTAGGCTATTTCACAGAACCAAACCACATGTATGGTCCCCAAGCTCACCATCCATGGTAGGACTACCCGGCCAAGGTGTCCTAAACTATTTTTAGACCACTAGTTCCCCTTATTACAAGTAATTGGGGTGTTGTTACTCCAACACCGCATCCTACGAATACTAAGGAGCATATTCTCCAACTGTGTACCCTTTTAGACCTTAAGGAGAGTAAGTCTCCAATACTGCACCCATTTTCGGACACTAAGGAGAGTAAGTGTTGCACCTGGCATCCTGAGGTGCCAGCAGTGTCATATAGACTTAATCTTCACTAACTCCACTGGGGTGACCTCCCACCCTCTAATATGCCACATTTCACTACATATCTCCACTTGACCATGCATAAATAACTTTCTAAATGAATATAACAAATCTTACCATTTACTTCAATAATATGGAATTTCACAAACCAATACTCCATTTATTTTCTAAAATAGTTAACCTTTACAAAATTAATATATATACACACAACAAATCATAGAAAAGCAACTTGAGAATAACTAATACAAGGTAATAAATAATGCAAATTATCTAGTTACCTCAACACTTTTGTTACTAAAAGGTTTACCCATGGTACTAAATCTCTTCTTATGTTAAGGCAAATCTTCTCACACCACAATCTACATCAACAAGTACTATATGTTAATTTTCAATTAACACAAGCACTATTAGCTACTAATAACCTCCCAATTCTCCCACTTCTTACTCATATTCTCAACAAAGAGGCTTGCTAAGATTACAATTTATTCACACAATCCTTTCAAGCCTCCCTCTAACTCTTCCATAACATAACACTTCATATCTCAACTTATCACACTTCAAAACCCCATGATCAAGTTAGGGCTCGATCCAACTTTCACCAATCAATAAAGTAGCTTCATATTACCACATATCCAAGATTAATAAACTTAAATTAAACCTTTAGAGTCAATAGAAACCTTCAAAATATAGACTCATGGCTTAATCCATTCAGAGCAAATTCTCCTACTTTCAAATCCCATGGAAAATGAGATGAAATGGTAGAGGAGAAGGGTAGGAAACTTACTCAAGAGTTTGAAGGCTCAATTTATCTTTAAAATCCTCCCAAAATGATGCCCTAGCAATGCCTAAAACTTGCCCCTTCTTCTTCTAGGTTTTCCACCACAAAAACTATCATTTTCTAATGATTTTTAAAATTTTAAGTTGCCTGTTGTGCCATGCACTGCAGCGCACACCACACAAGCCACGGCTCACGATGCAACAAATAAAATGTTAATTTTGCTCCCTCCGATGCCTCCCGACTTGATCTGACTTCCATCTTAACTCAATTTAGAGCCAAATATGACCTAAAAATTCAATTAGCAACCCAAAAACATATTTAACTTAATTAATCATATTTTTAACTAATTTATCCCTTAATTAGTCAACTTTTCTAGATTTGAAGTTTTCGGATGTTACAAACTGCTCAGTTTGAAGACAAGTATCTACTCGAGATTCATGAGGATATTGAAGAGAGGAGGCCTACAAAGTTTGGATTTAACTATAATGGATATGTGACTTATTAAGATCGAATTTGTGTACCAAATGATGAGGAGATAAGGAAGACGATCCTAGAGGAAGCACACCGTAGTGAGTACACTATTCACCCTGGTGTCACCAAAATGTATCAGGATATGAAGCCAATGTGGTAGTGGCCAGGAATGAAGAAAGATGTGACAGAGTTTTTGGCTAGGTGTCTGACATGCCAAAAGGTTAAGATTGAGCACCAAAGGCCTAGTTGTATTTTGTAACCACTACAGATTCCAAAGTAGAAGTAGGATAGCATATCAATGGATTTCATCACTGGATTATCTAGAACTCAAGCGAGCTATGACACAATATGGGTGATTGTAGATCGGTTGACAATCTCACTTCTTAGCAATAAAGACGATATATTCACTTGGGAAGTATGACGAGTGTAAAAGAAATAGTGAGATTTCATAGGGTAGTGAAGGAATTTATCTCTGACCATAATCTAAGGTTCACATTAAACTTCTGGAAATCTTTACAAAGAGCAATGGGCACTAGGTTAAAAGTTAGCATGGCCTATCGTCCACAAATGAATGGCCAAATTGAAAAGACTATCTAAACACTTGAGGATATGTTGTGAGCTTATGCCTTAGAGTTAATAGGTAGTTGGGATACACATTTACCATTAGCAGAGTTCACCTACAACAACAGTTTTCATTCTAGCATTGGAATGGCTCCGTATGAGGCACTGTATAGATAAAAGTGCTGATCGCCTCTATGTTAGACAAAATTAAGTGAGAGAAGTTTATTGGGTTTGAATTTGCTAGACCAAACCACCTAAAAGATCTAGTTGATTAAGCAAAAGTTGGTGACAGCCCAGAGTCAAAAAAAAGAGCAACGTAGATTGGCGTAGAAGATTGTTGGAATTTATGGTTGTGATCATGTGCTTTTAAGGGTCATGCCAATGACTGGCATTGGGAGATCAATAAAGACCAAGAAATTAACTCCTAGGTTTATTGGTCCCTTTGAGATTTTAGAAAAGTTAGGACCTACAGCCTATCGAGTTGCCTTGTCGTCGAGTTTATAGGGTGTTCATGATGTGTTTCATGTAAGTTGGCTCAAGAAGTATCATCCAGATCCTTCTCATGTTATTGAGCCGAAAGATATGAAACTTCAAGAAAACTTGACCTATCGAGCTAAACCAGAGCGAATTGTGGATGAGAAAGACCAACAATTGAGCAGTAAGACTATTTATTTTGTTAAAGTCTTTTGGAAAGGCATGACTTCCGGTGATGCAACGTGGGAGATAGAGGACAAGATGAAGCAGTTATATCCCTAATTATTCTCACAAGTATGTGTTTGTACGAGATTTTGAATTTTAAGGATAAAATTCCTAAAAGGAGGGGAGAATTGTAACATCCTAAGTTTCCAAATTAGGAATTTTCAGTATTTCCAAGGGTATTTTGGTCAATTTAGATTAATTATTAATTTATGATGTTTATGAGGGAACTAATATAGTTTTTGGATCCTTGGATAGCCTTAGAAGAAGGCTAGGTCAATGTTTGAGCGGGCCATGGCACAGAAGGGTTTATTTGTATTTAATTGTTTAAAACATGTAATGCATGCTATATAATATTATCTACTCAAAAATAGCTAATCAAAGCAATAAGAAATATAAATTCTCCTGTTACCTCAACTCTTTTGTACCAAAAGGGTTTCCTCTTGTACAAAAATGACACTTGGCTTATTCCTTATCCACCAATTAAATTCCACCAACAATTCCATACAACATATAAGTGATCCACATCACTTATTATGGCAAATAGCATAAAAGAAGACTATAACTCATACCACACAACTTAGGTCAATGAGCCATAATTCATCTCAATGGTTCAAATATTAAACCAACCAGTTTTATAATACTACTTAACCACCAAAACCATGTATTAGCTATTATTAGGCCAATTTTCAAACCATATTATTTTTAATCAACCAAAAACCTTTATTTGGCATTACCAACTTTCACAATTACCCCTTATAATGAAAACCAATGCTTAATTTAAATCTCATTGGATTCAAATAACATAATTATAACTAAATAAATAGGTTCAAACCATTGAAGAGTAAAATCCAATCCCTGAGGGTTTAATTTGTGCCCAAAACACCCTTCTTTCATCCAGTTACCTACTCAAAATACTAGAGTACCCTATAAAAACTCAAAACAACCTCCCTAGGATTCAACAAAACTAAAGCTTGTAAGAATAAAGCCTTTGGATCAAAATTCAAAAATTCCTGCTTCCAAAATTGAAAACAAACCAAGAAGGAAGAGAGAGGATTGAGATAGGGACCCTACCTAACTCGTAGCCAAGCTCGCAATCGCCATAAAGCTTCCCAGATTTGAGCCCTAATTCCCTTCCTTTTGGTCTCTCTTCATTCCTTACTCTTTGCTCTCTCATTTCTTTCCTTTGCTTCTTTGTTTCATTTCAATTCTACATTTAGTTTTAAAGCAAAGAATTGAACAAAATACTTAGGGAAAAGTTACTAGGAAGGGCCCAAATCATTTTGTTATAACATAAAAACTCGGGGCAACTTTGGTAATTTTTCCCATATTTAAAAATCAAATAAAATCAAATTTTTGTTTAGTAAAATTCAAACCCTGAACCTTTATCAAATTATTCTTAATTTAAGTTTAATTATTTATATTTTATTATTATTATTATTTTAATTAAATCTAGGTCTTAAAATTTTAGGATGTTACACTAGCGGTACAGTCCTCGTCACAACTAGCTGTCCATTCCAAATTAGCTTTGGCCCTCCAGTCCTAGTCAGCACTTGCTATTTGATCTCAGTCACAACCTTCAGTCTAATCCTGGTTAGCTTTAGCCCTTTGGTCCCAATCATAATCAGTCATGCGATCTCAATTGTCACTAGCCATCCGGTCCTAATTGGTACCCGTGGTCAAGCCTTGGTCAGTGTCTGTGATTTAATCCCAGTCAAATTTAGCTATCCAATCTTGGCCAGAGTCAACCGTCAGGTCTTAGTCAATGCCAGTAGTTTGATCCCGGTTAGCGCTGGCATTCCTATCTCAGTCAATGCTGGTGGTCCAATTCTGATGGATGTTGGCTGGAAGCAGCAATGTCCAAGTCAAGAAGGTAGTGAAATTGATGAATGAACTCAAAGGAAGAGAGAAACTTCTATTGAAATTTAAAGGATGGAAGTCTTAGTTCAAGTGTAGAGCTTGTTCTGCTAGGTGAAACCAGCAGTGTATAAGTATGAGCATGATGGATGATAAGTATGAATTCATGCATATGCATATTGTACTATTTTTATTGAAACACATGCTACTTTATCTCTTATTTATGATTTTACTTACTAACCAGTATTTAGGATTTATCCAAGTTACTGGGATGTATGTCTCACTCCATTACCTTTGTACACAAGTGAAGAGAGCACAAAATGGCCAGGAAAGGAAGTGAGGAAAGAGTAGCCTCGAATGGTAGTGGTATGACCACTTGTATGTAATAAATATATAAAGTTATAGATAGAGATTTGAGTTGCTAAATAAGATGTATAAGTGTATGTGAATATAAATATGTGAATGTGTATATAATTTGTGATTAATTGCTTATATACTTTAAGGGTACCATAGTAGTGAGTATGTGGGTAGGCCTAGATGCCAAACAAGTAAGTGCATGTTATTGTATAACTTGTTCCACTTGTATTAAATGTGAATTGTTATGTGAAATTATGTGTATATGTGAAAACTTGACCCAAATAGAGAGGCTTGGCCCCATTTATAGGAGTCGAGTATATTTATAATTCTCGACCATATGGTGAGGTTTAGCCCCATATAATGAAGTTAGATGATTAAAGTGGAACAAGTATAAATATATATGATTGTTTGTTATGCCTCATGTAAATCTACAATTGGTTAATATGGCATTGAGAGGTCAAAATGAGTATAGGATGTGATATATGTGATTTGATATGTCAATCAGGTGTATGTGGTCTTTTTGGATTTAGTTCAAGGCCTAAAGTGGTCTAATAGGATAAGGAAGGTGAATTGAACATTTAGGGTGCAAGTTTTAGAAAAAAAAATTGCTTTTGCACCTAGGCATTCAATTTTAGATTGGACTGTTAGATCAAATCCAAACTTATTTCATTAGATAAAATTTGTTATAAGCTTTATGTGAGCACTTGAATCACTCCAATCAGGCATTGGATGTGCAATTAGCGAGCAGCGAAAATTTATCTTCCAAGCTGTCATGTGACAGTAAAAATTATTGTCATATGTGCCGTGGTGCATTGTGTGCCACGCCGCAGCACATGGCATAGAGAGAAACAAAGCACATTGCTCTGTACCATATGCCGTGGTGTATGGTGGTACAAGCCATAATGCATGGCATGTTTCTTAGAAAAATAATTGTGCCTCTTTGAGTCTTTTGATGTATGTTTGTGCTTCTATTAGCTCTTTTGTTTAAATATATGTTTTGATGAATTTAGGATCCTACATTTTAAAAACAATATAGGGGCTATTACTCTGATGTTGTATTGTTATTGTATTATGATTGAGTGTTTAGGGATATAAAGTTTCAAAAGGAGATTTTTAACAATAGGTGTAGCTAGAAATCTAACATGAGAATGCTATAAAGTATTCAAGAGAGTTAAGTCAAATACTTAACTAAGATAGAATTTCTTTTAAAAAGATAAAATTTCTGCCACACGGTTTACATAACTATCACTTAAGCTAGTTTTAGTTCAATGCTTAGCCAATTGATTTTAGTTATGATTGGATAACTAGTAAAATACAATTTTCTCTCTATTTTGTAATCATAAAACCCAAGGTTCAACACTCAAATCTTAGCCTCATGGCTTTCCTCTTTCTCTTTTGAAAGGAACTCACTACTTTAGTTCCACTCAATGCTATTGGAGTTTTTTTTCCTTCATTAACTACATTTTGGATTGTAACTATAGCTTTGGCATGAGAAGGCATCTTCTTGCTTAAAAATAAAAACCATTAAGAGAGATAAAGCACAAACCAGTAAGAGAGACAGAACACAAACAAGCTCTTAATATAACATCAAGGTTCATATATCTAACATGCATTGAAGAGATAGAACACAAAACCATGAAATCTCCTCTTTTTTGTTCAAAAGAAGAGATAGACAAGAAAAACAAAAAAGAGTAAAGAAGCAAAGATAGAGATAGAAGACACCTTACAATTCTTGCACAGGGGGTTAAGTAAAGAACGAACAATTCTATGGTTGGTGACTCACAACTTACAAGACTAAGAGTAACGAATGATTCACTATTGTGAGTGTGAGATTGAGTTGAGAGTCCATGATTGAGAGTCATTGAAGAGAGCTATAGAGTGAGACAATAAGTCGTAACTCGCAAGAGAATAGAGAAGAGGAGAAAAGAGAGTCATTGAAGAGAGCCATAGAGCGATTGGTTAGGGTTTATGGGAGACAGAGTCAAGTTTATGGCGGACATTATGAGAGACTCTCTTCACTGGCGAACAGAGTCAGATTTGTGATGGAGACCGAGAGTCGAGATGTTAAGAGAACAGAGAAGAGGATGCAGTAATGATAGAGTGAAAATGAATGAATGAGGGGTTAGGGTTTCAACTTATGAGATTATATATTTACTTTTATTTAAATATAAAATTAAAAAGAATAAAATAAATAAAGTAATTAATAAACTAAATACAAGTTGTAAATTAATAAATTATATCTATGTATATATAATTATTCAATTTGTTCAATCCCTTCGATTTTGAATCTTACTAACCGAATCAAACTAATCAATTGATATATTTTTTTAAAAATCAAATCAAACTAAAAAACTAAATAGACCGAACCAAATAGTAAAAATTGAATTCAATTTAATTTTCAGTTTCGATTCAGTTTTGCTCACCCCTACCCACAAGAGGTAGTAGGTCTACAACACTAAATCTCTGGAACTCCTTCGTATGCCACATTAGGCTCTTCTCCTAAAAATTGTTAATTATACTATAAGATTCAAAAGTCCTATAGTAACTAATGCTAATTTATAATAATGTATCTAAACAATTATATGTAAGCTTGCTAAGCGGGTAAGCAAATAATAATAATAATAATTTAAAATAGATAAAAGAGATATTATATTACATAACTAACAATCATCCTTATTTTTCTTCATTATTCTTAAGTCATAACCCTCACTTGGTGCTAAATCATTTGGCCACAGGTAGACTAGCTTGAGCCCTTACAAGCTACCTATTAAGCTTCAACAGGGCATACTATGTGGCACAAAATACAATAACAACAAAATATTTCTCAACGCCTCTCATAAAAATCAAGTGATTAAATATTCTCAATGCACAAATGTACAATATCACAACATCTACAATTTTCTCATTGTCAACATTACAATATTGCATCTCACTTAGGAAAAACATTTCAAAATACATAATTACAATTCTACAATTTCTCAATAAACATATCAACATAAGTTCTCAACAAATATCTCAACATATTTTCTTAGTAATCATACAAATAACAATAGGCAACATTAATAACAAATTTAAAACATTATTATCTTGTGACTTTATCAATAAATTACCCCTTATAGCCTTTATTCCATTACAATCTTCACCAATAATACAATCAACACATCATATAGTATTACAATATATTAACTTCAATTATTGAAACTGATAAAACAACTCTAATCATAGAGTTAAAGAGTATAGCTCACACTTTAAATTTCATTATTTACACTAATTCCAATGTTAGTATGACTAACCAAAATTCTAATCCCCTTCTAGCATACTACAAACATCAACAAGTTATAATTAGCCTCTAAATCATTTCTAGAATCACCATTTTTTCTCTTTCCCATTCCATAAATTCGCATAAAAATAACCCATAATTCAAAAATTTGGTTGCAACCTTAATCACTGTTCTAAAGCCTTAGCAAAATGTTTCTACTCCCAATGTTCTTTCCCCAAAAAAAAAAAAAAGGTTTCTACTCCCAAATGAACATCTAAGCATCAATAAATACTCTTGTATTTTTAGATTAAACAAAAATATACCAAAAAGAGTCTAGGGTTTAATTCACAAACCTCGATTTTACATTCCATTAACAAAATAGCACTCTAAAGCATTTAATTAACTCACAAACATTAGTTGATCCAAATTTTCTCTAGTAAATTTAATATTCATTTTTATTAGATAAATTGGTTTTTTAATTAAAAAATTAATTCAGATTTTTTATTTCAAATATAATTATTATATATAATTAATTGTCTTAAATTGTATAAATTTATTATTTTTTCTAATATTTAATAACAAAAGACTACATCATAGCGTGAAATATTTAATAAATAAGATGATTGCAGAGCTGCAAGCAAGTGGCAACCGCGTCACTCACTGTCCCAGTGACCATAATAGGCGCAATATTAAAATAATATTTATTTTAAAATCAGTAATATTAAATATTTTTAAATTATATTTTTAAAAATTAATGAGCATTCTAAACTCTAAATTAGTACAAAAATAACATCTTAGATCCTAAACTCATACTTAAATTCTAAACTTATAAAATGTGTAAAAACTCTCCTCAACTTTTAAATTACTAATGTCTAAAACCTTACCATTAAATTGGATCAAAATGAGTCACATCAATATGCAACTAGGCATCACTATGAAAGTGACATTTCATGCATTTGAAATTTAGAAGTTAAGTGAAAGTTTCACACATTTCAAAAGTTTAAAATTTAGGATGCAATTCACATAATAGTTTTAATATAGATACTCATTAACCATATTTTTAAATATGTAATAGGATATTATATTTTAAAATAAAGTAAACATGGAGAATGACGACAAAATATTTCTAAAACATAAAATGATAATTAAATATAACAACTATTATAATTATTATTATTTCTAAAACATTTGTTTTGCATTTTTTGTCAAATGATATACAAATTCTCAGTGGATATTATGAGTTGCAAAATCATTACTTTATAAAGGTTATTTATTAAAATACCTTTTATATATATATATATATATGTAATTAGTAAATAAATGTCTTGTATAGTTTGAACAAGTGAAACATCTAAAAAGCGTCTTATATTAAAGTTAGGAAGGAAGGAGTGTGAACTAAAAATAAAACACAATCAAAATATAAGTATATCCCATATTTTATTAGAGAACAATAGAGGGGAGGGGAAATAATTTTAGCCCTTGGATTGAAAAAATGGAAAAGTAGGGTTTAAAATATTTATTCATTTTACTTGTTTCTCTATCTTCTATCTTATATTTATAAAAAAAATTCAATCTACTTATCCTTTTTTTTAAATAATGGAACTGATTCAAATTTCTTTCCATTTGTAGATCTTAAAAATCCAATCAAATAAGGAGTTAATCGCACTGTTGTGCTAATAATTGAATGATGATGATGAAATTATATGTATGAATATAGTGTGGTTTGTGTGTAGTTATTAATTTGTTCATGTATGGTAAAACTCTAAATTATTGAAATGTTAGTGATCACCCCCTCTCTTTCACATTTTAGGTAAGTTTAGCTGAGCAAAAGGGAAAAATGCACTACAACATTTTTGTCCTATACCAACAATTGAAAACTATTGCTAAAAAAAAAAAACTGAATACTATTGCCAAAAACTTAACACAACATTGTTTAACTTGTACCTATTCCATAGTTACCTAATATAAAGGCAACAATTTTCACACTTTATAGCCACACATTTAAAAAACTATTGCCTATATTTTAGGAATAAGCAACAGTTCTCATGTCAACCTATTACAACAGTTTTAAAATGTTGCCTGTCATATTGTTATAGACAACAGTTAAGAACTATTGTGTAGATATAAAATAGAAAAAATTTAGAATTTCTATCTATACTTGGTATTCAAACCATGAACCTCTTAGGGAGTTAGAAATTACTCTTACCACTTTTCCAAAGCTACTATCATGTCATTCAGTGTAAATTTTTTATATATAGATAATTTTTAAGTAATTTTTTTAATTTAACTAAGTAATAATTTAAAAAATCAATCAATCAGTTGTTTAATTGATAAAAGCATGACAAAAAATATTGAAAAGTGTGAAAGTAAATGGGTTTATGTATAAAAACACAATATGCAATGGTTATTAAATGTTGCAAAAAAAAAAATATTTAAAGGCAACATTTATATAGTTGTTACCTATTAGGAAAGGGAACAGTTTTCAAATGTTGTGAAAAAAGTCATTGTACAAGCAACAGTTCTAATGTTGTTTATTTAAAAAATGAAATTCAACAATTTAAAAGTAATGCCTATCCTATGTTAGGCAACATTTTTCAAATATTGTCAAATATATGTTGCTTAAAGTAGTAATCAGTTGCAATACTTAGAAAATGTTGCTTTACATTAAGCAACACTTCCAAAACTTTTGCAAAGCTAAGTGTTGCGAGAAGACAAAAATATTGTAGCGACACATGGAAGCTTGGGGCTTAACTTGAGTAAGTTTTATGTTCCATGTTAGTTTGTAAAATAATCATTTAACATTATAGAACTCATTTGTCATTTGAGTTATTTTTAAAATTATTTATTATTTATTGATGACTTATAAAAGTACTGTTGGCTGAGGCCTGAGATCATAGGAAAAGTTATGTTATATTATCTCACGCGTGGCTTATTTGTGAAAATCGGGAGAAAGAAGCCAAGACTAAGGGAAATCAAGCACAAAACAAAGTCAAATGGACCAAGGCCCAAATGTCCATTATCGTCCGCGGCTGAAGCTCAAAGAATCATCATCATTTGTGGATGTGGCCCCAAGGAGAATTAGGAAGCCTCTGTGCCAAATCGTCCACAGATGACTATGCGAAGGAATCATCATTCTTCGTCATAGAAGGGCCCTAGAGCAATTTGGAGTCTCTATGCAAAACGGCTGGCAAAACTGGACAAAATTAATCTCGACTGGCCATGATTGAAAGATGAAGGAAGTCTTCGCCCGCTCATGGATAAAGGTCGTGGTTGAGAAGGAGTAGTCATGTCTTGACCACAAGCAAAATAGGATAGCAAAGGTCAGGACCATCTACGATTGAAGAAAGAAACATGTGGCAGAGCTCAATTAAAACATTGAAGAAGAATTTATGGCAAATCAAACGAGGAGATATGTTGTCTGAAGTGAAAATATTGGAGCTAAAGAGGGAGGACGCTTAAAAGGGAAGCTAGGGCTTCTTGTGAACGGATCGGATCAATCGTTAGGGTAAGAGACGGCTGAAGGCAAAGCAAGAGCACCATTATTTTGATTTGAAGACAAAGCAAGAGCACTATTATTTTGATTTGGACGGGGAGTTGCTTCTCTATTCCCTTTTACTATTTTGCGTCTGATGTTGTCTTTGAACTAGATATTTGTGTTGTTTGCCATGAGCTTTTGTTTCTAATTTTCAGTCAGGATAAGAAGTAGCCTAGTTGAAATAAATTTACTCTTAACGCATTTCGTTTCAGATTCCTGTTATGGTTGATTAACTTTTCTATGGTTTTAATGAAATTTTATCTATTCTTCTTGTTCTTACTTCGGTTTGTTTGGCTTGCCACCTTGCATTCCGTTTATGGTTTGCTCAATGCATTGAGAGGAGAATAATGGACCTAGACTTAGGAGAATAAACATAAGCAATTGGGTTAGAAATAATCTATGTTTCTATCGAAGCTTTGATCATAGCATAGTGAGTTTAACTAGAGGTTTCAAGATAAAGTGAGACCTAATTCTACTCTTGTTAAATACACCTTACTTCACCAAGATTTACCTTCGCTTTAATTGCTCAAAAGTCATGTTGGATAAGAGAAAGGGAGTCTCGATGGGTGAAACTTGATCCCTACATTTGTCAATTGATTGGACATTCACTCTTTAGTTGCGTTTATTTTTGTTTATTTAGATTCGTATTAATTGAAGGATAAGAGTCTACAATTTGGCGCTTTTTTTTATTATCATTACTTATATTTTTTTTTCGTTTTTTATGTTAGGTTTCTTCTTAACAGTTTTTTTTTCCTTTATTTATTTCTTTTTTTTTTTGGTTTTGTTCTTCCATGCTCCTTTTTTAATGTAAATTTAGTTATAAAAACTTATTGAAAATTTTGCATTATATGTTTAACTTTTTTAACACGAGAAAATTATATATACGTCGTAAATAAAAATTTATTTATAAATAAGTTCAAAAAATTTAAAAAATACTCTTAAATATCATAAAAATTCGGTTGTAATTATTTTTTAATGTACAAAGACTAAAATACTTTTGGTGTAGCTTACACTAAAATATTACAAGTTGTTCTACGAACAATTTTTTACTTTTTAGAATAAAAAACTAAAAATAGTGTATTTTTTTTATAAAGTTTTCAAAAAACACACATATTATTTTAGGGAGTAATAAAATGGAAACACGTTTAGGGTGTTTTGGAATTATTAATATTTTGGAGAACATCAGGGAAGGTGGAGAACAATTGTTTTCATTAATGGCAAGTTCGTGATGAAAAGTAAAGGGGAGGAAATTGGAGAGAAATAATTGTTTAAATATTGGTAGATTAGTATTAATCAATTACAAAAATAGAATTGTTGGAATATTTGTGAATTGGAATTAATCAATTACAAATTTTAACCAAAATATTATTTAATTCATGCATCCATCTCAAGATAGGTCTCTCTTTTTTTTTCCCTTTTCCTGTTGACGTGTTTATAAACTAATGTGTTGTAACCTTTTCCTCTTTTTTTTATTTAATTCATCTTTTAATAGACATATACTGTTATAATTTTTTAAAAAAATAATTTTAATTTTTTAAAATTTAATATAATATATTGATGACAAATTTGTTAATATAAAAATTAAATTAGAAAACATGCCGGCCACACATCTCAACCAAAAAATAAAATTTAAAAAGAAAGAAAGAAGGAAAGAAATTGTATCAACCCACCAAAGAGATAAACTGGCAATGAATTAAAGTCTGGTTTATTTAGGATTGTTCATGCTTGTCCCCAAATGGTCGCTTCTGTCCAAACAAAGGGATGAGACAAAAAAAAAAAAAAAAAACAATTTGAGATAGGATTTGAGGACCACCTTCAAGACACCCGATCCTGTTTTGAATATAATATGTATATCATTTTTTTCTTTTATTATATATAATAGCTTCAAATATCTCAACAGTAGGAGAACAACTGAGGACTTGATATTGTATCTGACTAGTTTATTTAAGTTTTGTACCTCAATGATTATGTTAGGAAAAATGACAATTAAGGGATCCCCTAAAACCATTAATTACAATGATAGACTCTAAATTATTAAATTTTAATAATGGACCATGGTTCTTATTTGAAATAAAAAATGCGAATAGTTTAAAATGCCTTTTAGAAGTGACTTTAGTAAATTTTTAAATTACTATTGTATATTCAGAAGTTCCTTTGAAAATTTCAAAAGTAAATTTTAGTTTCATACTAGAAAACAATCATTCCCAACTATTGTTTCTTGGTTTCCCAATTGAAATTAACAATATTCCCCATTCCCTAATAGTAATTAATTCAGCAGTAGTTTAATTTTTTTTATTTTCCAAGTGGAGGGCAATTTTGTAAACTCAAATATATTTTAAGGAGAATCACATTTAAAGACTTGGAAAAAATATTCACAAATAAGGACCATAACAAGTCTCATTTGAAAAAAAAAGTCAGGTTCCCATCTTAACAACATTCAATCCTTATTAGTCCTTATATGTAAATAATTGTCTTTCTAGGTCCTTAGATGTGATTCTCCCATGTTTTCAATTTTGAATAAGGACCCTAATTCATTATTGAGATTTTAACAATTTATGATCTCTAATTATAATTAATGATCTTGAGAGATCCCTAATTATCATTTTTCCATCATGTTATTGTTGTACTTGCTGCACAGAAGTTGTTTGTGGTGGTTGTGACTTTAAGCTATAATTGTATTTTTTTAACTTAAAATATGGTTGTTGTAATTCAATAATTAAATTCATATGTTCATATTATTTTAGTTTTAAAACATAGCAAGTTATATAATTTAATATAGAAGAATGACAATTAAGGACCTGCTAAGAATATTAATCCCAATTACGGACTGTAAAATTTTGAAATCAGAATTAAGGACCATGGTCCTTAATTGTGATAAAAAAATGTAATTTATGAGGTGGGATTCACTAACGCGACTTGAGAATTCACTAACCCAACTTGAGAAAATTACTAATGTATATTGCGAAATATGAAATTCCACTTGGAAATGAAATGTTTAACAAAAAGCGTCATTTGGGAATTCACTAACTAGACTTGAAAAAATTTCTAACGTATATTGTGAAAAAATGAAACCCCACTTGAGAATCATTAATAAAAAGTGACTTATCCAAATTGGTATTCTTTTATTAACAATCGATCCCAAGTGAAGTTTCATATTTTCACAATATACGTTAGAAATTTTTTCAAGTCGAATTAGTAAATTCTCAAGTAGTGTTTTTTGTTAAACATTCAATTTTCAAGTGGGTTTTTTGTTTTCACAATATACGTTACAAATTTTCTCAAGTTGAATTAATGAATTTCTAAGTGGCAATAATGAATCCCACTTTACAAATTAAATTTTTTAATCACAATTAAGGACCATGGTCCTTAACTGGAATTTCAAAATTTCACGGTCCGTAATTAAGATTAATATTCTTAGCAGGTCCTTAATTTTCATTCTCCCTTTAGTATATGTTATTATTCAAATCTCTCTGACATGTTTTATCTATTTTACAGACATAGCATAATCCTATCCTAGTATTGTCTTGATCCAAAACAAGACAAAAACAACTTCCAAAAGAGATGAGACAATGGAAAAAATACTCGGTCACATTTATTTTTAAAGATGGGACACGGTCCAGTCTCTTCCTATCCAGTAACACTCCTAACACTGAGGTCCTGTTTGATTATTAAAAAAGAATGAAATGTAATTGATTGAAAAAATAAAATAAAAATGATTTAAATCACTCTTCCTTTAATGGTAAACATAATAAAACTCTTCCCTTAATAGTAAACATAATAAAATTCATTCATATATACTACAAATATAGGGATTATCACACTTATGAATTATAATTTCTAACCCCATGAATTAAATTATATCAAGTCTCTTTATGAATGTGTTTATTTATTTCCTTTGATTATCTTGTTTTTTATTTTTTATTTTTTAATCCTTTCCATCCCACTTTTAATTTTGGGAGAATGATAAATAAGGACCTTATAAGAACATTAATGTCAAATTAGAATTTTGCAACAGTGACATTCTCAAAATTCAATACTCTTTTTACCATATTTTAGTACTAAATTTTTTATTTAAAATTAATATTCTTATAAGATTCTTGTCTTCTCCTTTTATTTTTTAAGTGAACACTGAACAGAAAACGGATCCAAGGCGTTTCATAATGAAAAGTCTGCTTCACAAAAGCTTTACAATAATGAGTGCACTCCCGACGTGAAGCCAACTCACTTCCTGACTCCAGAGACCCGAGGCTTCACATGTAATGATTTAAAAGCTGAAGTCAGCTTCACATCGTGTGATGAAGCAGAGCGAAGGACACTGAGAAACAGAAGCTGAGTCTTTCTTTAAAAAAAAAAATTATATACAAATTCCGTACAATAAATTTAAAAATTATAAAATTTATTAATAATTAAATAAAAATAACAATACATTTATTTGTCATTTTTAATCAATTGTCAATAAATTTTATAATATTTAATTGTATTACGTGCGAGGTTAAAGAAATTCTTTTTTTTTTTTTCCTTGAGTGAAATGGGAATATCATTAAACAGTTAAACTAAGTAATGAAGAGTACAAGATATTTACAAATTAAAAGCAGAAAAGGTAAGGCCTTATCCTAGACTAGGAATCGAACTATTAAGAGACTTTATGTCTCGTTTTGATATGGAAAAATGTTTTTAGTGGAAGTGAAGGTGAAAATAAAAGGGAAAGTGAAATTAAAAATAAAAGTGAAAGTAAAATATGAAAGTATGCTTGGTACAACAATGAAAATGAGATAAAAATTTATTTAATATTGTATTTAAATTTTGAAAAGCCTACAATACTACTAAAAAAATAACCCATTAACCACCAGCAATGAATTGAATTGACATACCATGGAAAACCACCATTGAAAGAAAAAAACCATCAAATAAGGTTAAAAAAAGGGAACATATTTGATTTGATAAGATTTGAAAGCGATCAGCACGTAAATAAAATCCACTCCTATAAGACAATCATAGGGTGTCGTACACCTAACCTAACTTTCTCATAAATCAGTAGAAACTAGTTAGATTCGAGTTCTTTATAGAACAAATGGGATAGTCCCGAATCAACCATAGGACATTGGCTACCTCCCTATTTAAACAGTCAGTGCTAGGGCAAGGTTCTGATTCCAACGATAGGATGCCATTACCATGTGAATTTACCAATATACTCCTCTTCCTATGCAAAAATGATTATGCTATGCAATAATAACAAGTTATATGCCATGCAACTATATTAACTATGTCATAACTTGTTCTCATAATTCTCTTTCTCCACCATACTCCACATATCATTATCACATAACAACACAGTCTCAATAATCACCATCTATCACGCATGAATATATAAATATACATTTTGCTTTCAGCAATTCAATACAACTTCAAATAGTGCCAAATTTGCATTAATGGGTTTTCAAAACACCATACAAGTTTCAAACAATTAAATTCAAAAAATAATTAATTAATAAACAAGTATACAAACTAGATTTTCCTCTGATTACCTTAAACCTTTTAGAGGTCAAAGGTTTCCCTCAAAACACAACCCCCGAAGCTTGCGAGATAGCTTGAATGGTGATGCTCAAAATAATTAATCTATAATTAATTCACAAGGGTATCCATTAGTACTCCAATTTGAATAATTTTCCAACATTAACTCATCCCTTCAACTCATATCATAGCACAACCTCCACTTCTTATCATACTTATTAGGTTTATTATGTATCAATAGCCTACAATGTCATAAATAAGTCATTAATCACCATTGATACCCCTAATAAATGCAAATTTTTAGCTATTAATGACCATCAACAACTAACAACTCTCAAAATCATTAATGTGGGGTTTAAATACTCTAAACTACTCCCATTATATTCATTTTAGTTAATGGGTTCAGACCCATAGCTCATATGGATTGAAAATCACTGTTATCACTCAAACTCTAACTTTAACCTTCATGAAAAGTGGAAGGAAAGGGGAGAAGAAAGCATAATGCACTTACCCTGGCTGTTAGGAAGCTTTAAAATGTCTCTAATGGTCTTCAAATCTGTGCCTTAACAGATCAAATATCGTGCCTTTCATTTTCTCCTTTTTCTCTTCTCTAGTTTTAGTCAATTTTGCAACCTGTATATTAGAAAAATTGGCCACGCACCACGGCATATGGTGCAAAGAGGCCAATCCTTTACTGATCCAGACACACACACCACGGTAGATGAACCACATGTTGTGATGTGTGGCACAAGATCACTTCCTTCAGCTTTTCTCCCTTTTTCACATCTGAGCTGCTCACCTTCATTTTAGACCTGTATCTAAGGCTGAAATCACAATCAAACATACTTCTTAGACCTCTCTAACCATACACCACATTAATTTACTTAATAACTCTCCCTTACTTAACTAAATCCTGATTAGTTTTTCAGGATGATACAACTCTCTCCTCATTTTAAGAATTTTGTCTCTAAAACTCCATTACACATAAAATCATACCTTATTGAAAGAGATGGCAATACTGTTGTCTCATCTTCTCCTCTATCTCCCAAGTAGCATCTCCGGGAGTCATTCCCTTCCATATCACCTTAACTAGGTGAATGGTCTTGTTTCATAATTGCTTCTCTTTCATATCAACTATTCTCTTTAGTTCAATCCTGTATGTCAAATTCTCTTGTAATTCCACCTTTTCAGGCTCAATTATGTGAGATGGCTTGGGTTGGTTGCTTCTTGAGTTGTGAGATGTGAAACACATCATGTACACTCATTAAATGCGAAGGCAATGAGATTCAGTACGCCAAGGTCCAATCCTTTTTAAAATCTCAAGCGACCCAATATATATAGGAGTCAATTTTTAGCTCAATAGACCTCCTAATACCAGTCATAAGTAAGACCTTTAAGAAAACATGATCGCTAACCATAAACTCTAACGACCTCCTCTTCTTATCCGCATAACTCTTTTACCAACCTTGGATAGTCAACAACTTATGTCTGATCATCTCTATTCTTTTTGTAGTCTAATCCACTAGATCTAGACCTAAAATACTCCTTTCACTTAGCTCAGTCTAACATGGTAGTGCTCCATACTTTCGACCATACAAAGCTTTATATGGAGCCATCTGCATACTCGTATGAAAGCTATTGTTGTAAGTAAATTTTGCAAGTGGTAAGTGTTTATCCCAACTTCCTTTGAGTTCAATAGCATAAGCTCTAAGAATATCCTCTAGAGTTTGAATTGTCCTCTTAATTTATCCATCAATCTGGGGGTGATAACTCGTACTAAACTTCAACTTTATACATATGGCTTGATGTAAAGCTCTCCAAAAGTTTGATGTGAACTGTACAATCTCCTGGATATAAACTTTGGCAAACTTCTCTAAGGTGTAGTCAGCTCTAACTGCCAGGAATTGAGCCGACTTAGTCAGTTTGTCAACAATCATCTATATTACATCATGATTTTCTTGAGTATGTGGCAATCCCATTATAAAGTCCATTGACACACTATCCCATTTCCACATTAAGATCTTTAATGGTTGTAGCAACCTAGGTGGCTTTTGGTGTTCTATCTTGACTTTTTGACATGTCAAGTAGTTAGAGATGAACTTGGTCACATCTCTTTTCATCTCGTGCCACCACCACCATTTCTTCATGTCTTAGTATATCTTAGTAGCACCAAGGTGGATGGTGAGTTTACTCCTGTGAGCTTCTAATAAAATAGTCTCTTTAATCCCCTTAGTATCAAGAACACACATTTGGTCATGGTAAATTACGAAACTATCATCACTAAAGCCAAAAACTATCTTTTGGTTCTCCTTAATATCTTCTCGAATTTCTAACAAGCATTCATCTTCTACCTATGTTTTCCTTAGCTCCTTCCAGAACTCATTCATGATCACAGTGACATTTAGGCTATGCAATGCAAAATCTTGGACATTCTTGTGTTCATTAGAGAAGTCTTCTAACATCTGTACTCTTACATCATCATGAACGCCACGTGTAATGTCTTTTAGCTCAAGGCATTGCCTACTACGTTGGCCTTCCCAGGATGGTATTTCAACTTGAAGTTATAGTATTTTAACAGCCCTATCCATCTACACTATCTTATATTTAGTTCTTTCTCGTCCACCAAGTACTTGAGACTGTTGTAATCACTGTACACCTCGAATTATGCTCTATATAAGTAGTATCGCCATATTTTGAATGCAAACACAACTATTGCTAGTTCAAGATCATAGGTTGGATAATTCTCCTCATGTAGTCTTAATTATCTCAAGGTATAAGCCATAACTTTGTTATCTTGCATTAATACACATCCAAGGCCCTTAAGCTAGGTATCCATATATACAACAAATGACTATTTAAGATCTGGAATAGTCAATATCAGTACAATGGTCAATCTCTTTTTCAACTCTTAAAAAGCCTTTTCACAGTTATTGGTCCATATGAAAGGCTGATCTTTCTTAGTTAGTTTAATCAAAGCAGAGGTAATTTAGAAAAATCCCTGAATGAATCTTTGATAATACCTTGCTAGACCTAAGAAGCTTCTAATTTCTATTGCAAATGTTAGTCTTTCTTATTACTATACTGTGTCAACCTTATAAGGATCAACTACAATACCATCTGCAATTGCTATGTGACCCAAAAATTTCACCTCATACAACCAGAACTCATATTTGCTCAATATAGAGTACAGCTTTTTCTCCTTTAATATTTACAATACAATCCTCAGATGCTTAGTGTGCTCCTCCTCATCAACCAAATAGATTAGGATATCATCTATAAAGATCACTACAAACTTATCCAAGTAAGGCTTGAATATTTGATTTATGTAATCCATAAAGATTGCTAGCATTTGTTGGTCCGAAGGGTATAATGAAAAACTTATAGTGCCCATACCTTGTTCTAAAAGCAATCTTCAGCACATCATCCATTCCCCCTCTCAATTGGTGATAGCCGGATCTTAAGTCAATCTTATAGAATACCGCTAATCCAGCCAATTGATTTAACAAGTCATCAATTCAGGGTAATGGGTATTTGTTTTTAATCATCACCTAATTCAATAGTTGGTAGTCTATACCATGAAAGCTTAACATCCTGCCTTCACTGATTTCTCAACTTGTATAGCTAATAAGAACTTGGAAGTCTCTAAAAGAATCATAGATAAGGATTGTGCAGTTTCAAGATTCACTGCAGCTACCATGTACACTAATAATAAAACCATCTTTTCGTTACAGTCTAATGTCACTCTATTAGTAGACAACTAATTCATCCCAATTATCATATCAATTCTCGACATGGGAAACAAACCAAGTTAATACTTATGACTATTTCACTAAATTTTAACTCAACTTTCAAACAAACATGACTAGTCCTCACAAAAGCACCAGCTGGTGTGGACACATTTATCAGGGAAGGCATTTCAAACACATGCATATTTAACCTTTTAGCATACTGATCAGAAACAAAGGAGTAAGTGATATAAGCTTCAAATGAAGCCATAATTTACTGGTTACTAAGAGAAATCATACCACAAATAAGCTTCGACTTCCTCTCATAACATCGTGAACACTCGACTAGGTATAGCAGATCGCTGATTGATAGTAGTAGCATTCTAGGGACAATAATGAGCAATGTGCCCAAGTGGCACTTAAAACATGTCCAGCACTCCCCGATGTGATGTCTTTGACATTTATTGCACTATAGGGCTCTAATAGGTCCAGCTACAGTAGGAGCAGAGTCTTATCGAGATGCTTGACTCTACCCACCCATAATCTAAGGGGTATTATTCCTCATCTAAGATACCCTAGACTGGGACCCTTTCTAAAAATTCTTCCTCTTGCTATCACTGCTACCAAACCCAGAATTAGTTGAGCTAAATCTAGGTCTCTTGCTTACACCTCCTGTAGGACTTGTATAGGTAGAGAAATGACCACTACCATCTCTCCTCTAGCTATCCTCAGCCTCACGACCATATTTGGCCACTGCACTCAACTTACTACACATATTACTATAGGAGATGATGTTAAATTATGCTAGTTGTTATTAATAATCAAGCTACACCTTCTCAAATAACTGCTTGGTATTCTAGTACTCATCATCATGACTCCTCAAATAAGTTGAGTATTTAAACAACTTGTTGAACTTGCTATGAATTCTTCTACATTCATGTTTCCCTATTGCAAATGATGAAATTATGTAACTTTTTTAACTCTGAATGAGATAGGGAAGTAATAGGAGAAAAACCTCCTCTTGAACTCGATCGATGACAATAAAGAGCTATCAGCTAGCCTCACGCTCTCCCATCATTACTTGGTAGCATCTTTAAGCAAAAATGTTGCAAGAAGTATCTTTTATTCAGACGTGTAGGTCATAACTGAAAAGATCATCTCTAACTGATCTGCCTATTTCTTACCAACTCTATTTTCCATCGAACCCTCAAATAATGGAGGATTCCAGTTAGTGAACTTCTTCAATGCTAAATCAATCAAGCTCTCCTGCTCTTTCCCCTTCGGCCTTATTAGTTCTAGCCTCTTCTGTCTACTCTCTTTATAATAATCATCTTTAGGGTGGCCATGTGCCTCCCTATCATGTCTTACTTCACTATGACTGCCCTTAACCTTCTCCATAGTCTTACTAGTCTCACTCGATCTCTTTTTATGAATACCGTCATGTTCATCAATCCTTTTTTCAATTCTCTTCATCATAGTTCTCAATTTGAGTAATACATCTTTATTGCCCTAAAAGGGTCTCGGTTGTTCCCTAACTTGTTCTGAGTCATGTCCCAACTTAACTCATTCTTGCTTACTTGGAACTATATCCTCTTCTTATACTAAGACTTCCCGCTCTTGTCTTGATACATTTGCCAAAATATTGTCGACCATATTCCTTATATGTACTATTCCCCTTTCTTAAGGATGGAAGTTATCCCATAAAAGAAAAATGATTAGAATTAACTTAAAAGGGAAAAACATGTGTATAATGTTAATTGCCAACTTTCTATATGGAAATGCACAATTCACAAACAAACTCAAATCTTGATGTACAAACCATAACCCATTTCTCAAAATAAGAGGAACTGATACCAAGTTGTGAACTCTGGTATAGAGAAGTAAGGTTATCCTTACTAATCCTCCCTAATCTCCAAAGATCAATATAATTTTCAAATTTTTCAAATTGCACAAAAAAGGACCCAAGTTTTCTAAATTTAAAATATTCCCATACGCTTTCAACTTTTACAAATTAAAGTTTAAAATATAGGCGAAAGCATGAGAATCAAAGAAAGAAAGAAACATTTTCATATAAACCCTAAATCAGAGAACTGTGCAAAAAGTAGCACATACACCGTGGCATATTACATGAAATTTGACAACCCCCAAGACAAACTTCTAATACATCCCAATTCTCCATCTGATGTTTGATTGAGGTGATCTAGTTGCGTACAGAGAGCTTTCTCCTAGCTCTAGCTGCTGGCACAAGTTTCACAATCAAATTATTTTCCTACAAAGAGTTGGACACCTTTTTTAATTTTCACTCTTTTCTCACAAAAACTCACAATTAAGGTGCTTAAACTCCACCACATGTGCCAAAAACTTACACCAACTCTTAGACCACACTCAATAGACCATTTTGAACTCGTGTAACACACCATAACCAAATTAACATACACATATGATAGGAATTAGTCGCTATACTCTTAAAATTAAACTAAAGCTAACCCTAATACAATATAGGGCCAACCCTAGGTCATCTCCTAAGGAATGGTTTTAGTCTAATTAAAAGTTACCTAATGCAATAAATCACCCAAAGCTAGAAGTTTGATTACCTAATTACTAAACTAGTTAAGTAATTCTCAAGAAATCAAAATGCTAGCTAAGGTGAGTGGATTGAACTCCCCTTTTCAAAAGTAGGAATCCTAGGGTGTTGTTGATGGAGGAATCCTAGCTTCTAATTAATTATGGTAGCTCACTCAACTCCTTTTCCTTGGTTGAAAAAGTGTTTACCTAAGGCAACTATCTTAAGTAATTTAGCTTCACTAATTCAATTACCTAAGTGCAATTACAAACCCTTTAAGTTAACTCAAGAATTAACTAAGTTCTTAGTTAAAATTCATTCCCAAATGTCACTGCCCAAAGCTGCACCTAAGCTCAAGACAATGAAACTCAAGCAACTTATCAACCATTCATCACACAATCACATGCTAGGTAAATACAAGAAATTCACCGATTGAAATCACATAGTACCATGCAAATTCATAAGGTGGACAAAATTCCAGTAGCAAAAAGGACATGAAATTCAATTTAACAATCTTGTTTCAACATTACAAATTACAAACAACCATGACACTAAGTCAAATTGAATTACAATTAACAATAGTGATAGTGTTCTAATGAAATTAAAACAAGATGAAGAAATAGTTGAGCTTAGCCAAGAAAAGACTTCAAAGCTCCTCTTCCATAAACTCTTCCCTAGGATTCCATGGAGATCTAGCTAGAAAACATCAATAGCACTTTGCTTCCTCCAAGAACACAATTAGGCCGTGGCATATGCTCTATGCCTCTTGATGAATTGAGCTTCAAATCTCCTTATAGTTGCTTGGAGTTGATTCAACCAATGGAGAGAAGAAGAATGTTAGAAGAAGTTTTGGAGTTTGATAGACGGATGGAGAGATATGTGTGCTGGAAAAATGAAAAAAGTAGAGAGAAGGTGGAGAATATGAAAACACTATAAACTAGACAGAGAAAATGGAGGAGATGAGAAAAGTGGGTGAATGATCTGATTTTTGGGGCTGAATGGCATGCTTAATGTGTTTCCCCACTGGCTAAAGCTAATTAAAAAAATAAGAAAAGAAAATAAAAGGAAAATGGGAGCCTTATCACACTTATAAAATGGCACCCTCTTATTGGCTTATAGATAATTCCAAAGTGTGTCAAATTAATCCCATGTGTCATCCACAATTTTAGCTTATCTAAATCACCAAATAGAAGCCCTTACATGTCCAAACCATTAGCCTTTCACCTCATGGACTTTTGACTTCATTTGTCCAATTAATGCATAAGTCACATGCCACTTATATCACAAAAATCACATAATTTAATTAAATAACATGTGATATCATAAAATTTAATTAAAGTCTAGAGTTAAATTCATAATTAGAAGGGATAATTTATTAAAGTAACTAAGTTTTAGGCTACATAAAATTATATAAAAACTTTTACACAGAGGCAAACTGAGAACTAGGTCAAACTAGGACACATAAAAAAGTGTTGACTTTTTATTTAATTACTCCCAAACTAAAATAAATTTCAAAAATCTAATTTGACCACTCATCTTATGGACATAAAATTCAATTTTTTAATTTTTCTTGTATATTTTTTCAAAAGTCCATTTTTGAACCAAAATACCCATAATGTATAAAACTTAGACACTTAAGTGATTTTCCAATTCTAATACAATTTATGCACTTAAAAATGATAAAACATTGATAAAATGGTCCTATTTGACAAATAAAAGTTGTAATAAATGTGTTCTATCAATTCTCCCACACATTTTTTGCACTTTGGGTAAAATTAAGTGGAAAAGATCCCAAAAGAAATACTAAAACAAAGAAACAAGCAAAAAATGATGTTCAAAGTCACTAAATTACTATCTCAATAAATTCTATAAATTATCAATTAATGTGGCAATAATTAAGAAATAATTATGCATATCACAAAAAAATCTTTACCAAAAATCAATTTCAAAGAATAAGCCTAACTAATTTAAGTGTTTGCTCTCATCACTTAAAGTGTATAAGGTATTCAATTTCATTTCAAATTCCTTAAGATAAACCTACCCTAAGTTTGTAACCCTTCTACATCTCCACTACTAAATTAGAACTTACAATCAAGAATTAAGTGGATTTTATTAGGTTGTAATGTGGGTTATGAAAGGATGACTAAGAAATGCATGTAAGAAAATAGGGTTAACATCAAAATAATGCTATGGTCAAGATATATCCCCTAATATGCAAAGCATAAATAAGTTCAATTGAATAGACACCTTAACATAATGAAGATGGAGATAAATGACAAGAAAATAATGAAATAAATGGAAGTAGATGAGCTAGGCAACTTATTATATTTTGTTCCTTTTGTTTTTCACCTTCTTTTCTTCTTCTTTTGTTTTTTTTCCTACCAACTTTGTTGCTTTCATTTTCACTATTTTTTTTTCAAACCTTTCTTTGATTTTCTCTTTCTTTTGGTTGCCCCTAACTCTTTGGAAAAACAATGAAAACAATGAATACAATGGTGTGATAATGGAGATGTAACATCCCAAAATTTTAAGACATGGATTTATTCTTAAAAAAATAAAATAAAATATCTATAATTAAATTAAAATTAAGAATAATTTGATAGAGTTCTAGAGAGTTTGAATTTTACTAAGAAAAAGTTAGGTTTTATTTGATTTTTAAATATGGAAAAAATTACCAAAGTTAACCCGGGCTTTTGTGTTATAAAAAAAAAATGCTGGGCCCTTTATTATAATTTTCCCCAAAGTCTAATATCAGCAATTTAAAGAGCCAAATGAATGCAGAAACAAAATTGAACAAAGAAAGAAAATGAACGCATAGGAGAGAGAGAGACAGGAATAAGAGAGGAGAAAGAGAGGGAGTTAGGCTTGGATCTAGGAGGCTTTGCGATCGTTGCGAGCTCGGCTATGCAATAGGTAAACTCCTTACTTCAATCGTCTTCCCTTCCTCTTTGTTTTCTTCAATTTTTGGAAGAGGAAATTTCTGGATTTTGATCTTAAAGGCTTTATTCTTGTAAGTTTTTATTTCTTTGGATCTTAGGGAGGATGTTTTGAGTTTCTATATAGTGATCTAATATTTTAAGTAGATAATTGGATGAAAAGAGGTGTTTTGGGCACAAATTAAACCCTGAGAAATTGGGTTTTTGATCCTCAATAGTTTAAGCTTATTGATTTAGTTATAATTTTGCTATTTGAGCCCAATAAGATTTAAATTAAGGTTTGGTTTTCATTATAAGGGCTAATGGTGAAAGTTGGTGACACTAAGTGAAGGTTTTTAATTGATTAAAAATTATATAAATTAGAAATTAGCCTAGTAATGGCTAATAAATGGTTTTGGTGGTTAAGTGATACTATGTGAATGGTTGGTTTAATATATGGACCATTAGGATGGATTATGACTCATTGACCTAAATTGTGTAGTATGAGTTATAGTCTTCATTAATGCTATTTAACATGATAAGTGATGTGGATCACTTATATGTTATAGGAATTGTCAGTGGAATTTGTTCGGAAGTTAAGGAACAAGCCGAGTCCTATTTTATACAAGAGGAACCCTTTTGATATTAAAAGGGTTAAGGTAACAGGGAAATTTATATTTCTTATTACTTTGTTTTAGCTATTTTTGAATAAATATTACTAGCTATCATGCATTATGTGTTTTAAAAGATTAAATGTGCTTTATAAGGGATTATGGGGTGCTACTTTGATTATAGTGCAAATATGTTTTCTAATTGCTTAACAACAATGTTTTTATGAAAACGAGATTTGTTTACATGTATTGTAATCATAAGGAATAGAAGTTGCACTTAAGGAAGTGTAACAAAGTAAGGTACCTTATATAGGCTAAGGAACTGTTTAAGAGAGATTTATAAATGTTATATTACCTTAGAGTGTTGAAGTGGTCAATACTTGGGAAAGGTAGACACGAATAAAAGGCATGATCTCGGTGGGAGTTCACCAATGAGAAGGTGTGGACTTTTGCTATTCTATAGCACACTACCAGTACTCAGTGTTGCCTTACATATTGTGAGCTTAGTGCACTAAAGTGGTTAATGTATTGAGTGTTCAACACCTCTCAGTGGGAAAGGGAATCTGACATATGAAGTATGAGGTTGAGTGCCTAGGCTAAGGTAGCACTCACATGGAGAGTAAGTCGAGCTAGCTCTAAAAGGGAGTTAGCTTTGACTGCTCAAGATTCATGTCGAAGGGGTATAAGCGGTTTGGTGGATTAGATAATGCCTTAAATTATGTTTTGCGCTTGTAGAGGTACAAGTAGGTATAAAGTTTACCTGTGAGTTAAAGAGTGCTAGGGGGCATTCTGTTGGTCATAAAAGGCCATACCGGCCTAGGTCATGCATTCATGCATTTTAAATGGCTAAATTATATACTATGTTGAATTTATTATTCATTTATTCGATTATGGCTTGCTTTGTAATAATCAATGTAGATTTCTTTGTTACTGAGACTGTGGTTGTCTCACCCCTTTTTTTTTCAATATTTCTAGGTCCAGGCGAAGGAACCAGTGGAGGACGAGGAAAGGAGCAGAGCTAGGGGTTGTTTATGAATTGTAAAGAACTGCAACCCCTTTCTTTTGAGAAAATCTATGTAATGTATTTAGGATTAGGGTGCAGTAGGATATGATTATGTATATGTGTATGAGTATGTGTGGATTGTATGGCTTGTGTATGAATTTTTGTTTGCTTATAGACTTGTGGCTAGGAAACTTGGCTATGGTGTGTGATCTTGATAGATTTATTTAGTAGACCAAGTTTTCACTACAAGCAAATACAAAGTGGTTGTATTGCAAATTGTGTGCTATGGGCAAACATACACCTTGGATAGAGAGAGTGGATGCGTGGGCCCCACAGAGATCTCTGAGCCAAGTGAAAATATTTAGCATGTGTATTCATATATGTATATGATATTTGGAATAGTTTTTGGCCACTCTTATATGATTTGTGCATTTTGGAGGTTTAAGGTCCATTTTGGGAAATGGCACCCGGGTGATCAAATTTAGTTATAAAGGGTTTTTCTATCATTTAAATGTTCTATCAAGTGTTTTTAGTCCTATTTGACGTGTCCAAAGCGTTCCCACAAGCTTGTGACCATTAGAATGAGATTTGGACAATTTTGAAAATAGTTTTTACTAAAAAACTGTACTTTTGCATCTGGGTGTTCAAATCTTAATCCGACCGTTGGATTTCTCTAAAATTTGGGTCACAAGTAAAACCTTTTATAAGCTTCGTATGGGCTTTGGAATCACATCGATAGGATATCGGATGGAGAAATGCCGCACTCTGGAATTTGGTCCGGAGGGCTGTCATGACAGCAATAATTGATAATGTTGCAACATGCACGAAATTCAATCCGTCCGTTGGATCTTTCCAAAATTTGGTATGTTAATAATACTATTTAAAAGTGACATGTGGGCTTTTAAATCGCTCTAATCGGAGGTCGGACAATGAAATGGTGTACCCCAGAAGTTAGTCCGAAGGTGCTATTATGACAGCATTTTAGCCGTCATGACAGTAAAAATAGACCAATCTTTTAACATGTTTAATTTTTAATCCGACCATTGAATCTTTTTGAAATTTGGTCCACTTATAGTACTCTTTGAATGTGATGTGTGAGCTTTAAAATCAATTCGATCAGAGGTTGGATGGCAGAACGGTGCCTCCCGAAAGTTGGCCCGGGAGGGCTGTCGTGACAGCATCTTTTTATTCTACTTTTGTCTAGCTTATTTCCGTGCATTATAGGTAAAACCTATAATTTTTATTAAGGTTTTAAATGTTTACTTTGCAATTGTGTATTTGCTTAGTGATTTAAATGGTTTGCTTCTTAAGTTGGTTTTAGGATTAACTCCTTAACCACAATTAGTTTATTTGACTTGTGTGATTTTTGGATAACACTCGGGGCAAGTGTTACATGAGAGATAAGAAGCAATGGATAGTAAAATGACAATAGACATCTACTCATTTGATCTAGGACATGCAATATATATTAAAAAAGATATAAAAGTATAACTTACATCCCTTGGGGAAAATTGGGTGAATATTTATTTTTAAAAATCAAACCCAAAGCTCAAAGTGGCTAATAAAGGATAATCAATAATAATAGGGTTGGCTATTTGGCTCTTGGCTATTTCTTATGAATGCCATCTATCATTTCCTATCAAGTAAGATCAAGAAATGTGGTCTCAAATAAGGAGTGAAATAAATTTTAGAGGGTATTATCACTAAGAAACTAATCACACATGAGTGTTTGGCTTCTTCCATTAAAGCTAATATACCACTCTTATTCATTAATTAAAGGTAAAAAAAAATCACTTCACACCTATTCAATCCTAAAAACTACAACATCTGAAGCATTAAAATATCAATTCAAAGAGCTAAGTCATTAAGTAACCTCAAACAAAACAAAACAAAACAAAGCAAATTTTTTTTTATTTTTTTTCAAAAAAAATTCCAAAACAAAAAAAAAACAAAACAAAATGTTTATGCTTCTCCCTCACACTTAAATCATGCATTGTCCTTAATATATGTATAGACTAATGATGAGAAACAAGGTAAGATCAATATGAATGCATGCATGACAAAAGTGCAAGTACATATATTTTTTTTTGAAAAAACAAACAACTAAAAAGAAACAAACAAAATAAAGCAATTAAATTCTACTTCTACTAGGTTCATCTCCCCCACACTTGAACTATACCTAATCATCAAATATATCAACCAAAGTAAGGTAAGAGCTCAATGTTAAAGAGATAAAACCTTTTTTTAGATTATTCCAATATGTGTCAAATTAATCTCATGTGTCATCCATAATTTTAGCTAATCTAAACCACTAAATAGGAGCCCTTACATGTCTGAACTATCAACCTTTGACCCCATAGACTTTTGACTTCATTTGCCTAATTGATGCACAAGTCACATGACACTTATGTCATATAAATCACATAATTCAATTAAATAACATGTGACATCATCAAATATAATTAAATTTCAAAATTAAATTCATATTATAAGAGAGAATTTATTATAATAACAAAGTTCTAGGCTGTACAAATTAGATAAAAATTTTTATATAAAGGTGAATCAAAAATTGGGTCAAATTAGGACACCTAAGAAAGTATTGATTTTTATAATTACTCCCAAATTACAATAAATTTTAAAAATCTAATTTGACCACTCATCTTCTGGAGATAAAATACACTTTGTCAATTTTTTTTGCACATTTTTTCAAAAGTTCATTTTTGGACCCAAATACTCCTGGTGCACAAAATTTAGACACTTAGGTGATTTTTCAATTCTAACATAATGTTTTCACTTTGAAATGACAAAACATTAATAAAATAGTCTTAATTAACAAATAAAAGTGTATAATAAATGTGTTCTATTAATATATCATAAATTCACTACTTAACAACTTGATTCACATAAAACAAAAAGGGGAGGTAACATTTCAAAAAATCATTAATATTCAATCATTGTCAACCAAATGAACTTTATTCTACTTGCACTAGTATTTCTACCCTATTTAAGCATTACAATTACATGTCACTAGCTCAGGGCACAACATATACAAAACATTTCCAATTTGTAATACAAGTAGACAAACCATGGCATAAAACCCTAGTTGGCAAAGTAACAATGTTTAATATACATAATTTTAAACTAAGAGGCCTACAAGTAGGATTTACTCAAAATCCTATACCTCTAATCATTTTTCCTAATCCTGATCTGATAATCTAGGCTCTAAAAATATTAAAGAATAAGGGGTGAGTAGAACTACTTAGTGACCAAGGTCAATCTAGCCTAGACAGTTGTATATCAATCAATTATGGTTGCAGATAGCAATAAACTCAAATTTCACATACACATATATCAAATATAGCCTCAGCTATAAAAATAACAATCATGTGACTAAGCATGCAACACATATCATTTCATATATTCATGAATGCACATAATGGGGTCACAATAATAGTAAACACGTGCCCTCCTAAAGCACGCTAACCACAATAATAACAACCATATGGCTAGAACTATAAATGCATGATCAATGCTAGCCTTATACCCTCCTATTACCTCCGACATGAAATTGGTGGCATTGGGGGTTACATTCATAACTCAGACTAACCTAACTTCTACTTGTGAGCACCTATTGGGCCAAGGTTAACTTACTCACTTGTGCACCACAGTTTCCCCCAATACTAACAACAATGGGGTGTCATACCCCCAACCTAGCTTGCTCATAAACTGGTGGAGACCATTTTATTTAGGTTTAAGTCCCTTTGCAAAACAAAGTAGGACAGTCTTAAATTAACATGCGACATTAGCTACCTCTCAATTTTAATAGTAAGTGCTGGGGCTAGGTTTTGATTCCAACAATAAGTCACCATTACCATATGGATTTACCAATAAACTCTTCTCCCTAAGCAAAACTCCCACTAATGATCATGTTATGCAATAATCTTACCAATCTTCAAGGCCAAAATATTCAATTGATTGTCATCTAATGTGCTTGAAATTGAATTTTCCTTCATCTCCCTTATGCTATATTGAGCACCATTGTTTGCCATCTTCTCTATCAACTCTCAACCCTTAATAGGTGTTAAATCAATTAAAGCTCCCCCACTAGCAGCATTTATGTAAACCTTATCCTTTTTATAAAGTCCTTCATAGAAATATTGTAAAAGTTTCTCATTAGAAATTTGATGAGGAGGGCACTTAGCAAGTAACCCTTTGAACCTTGTCCAATATTCATAGAAAGATTCATCAAAACCTTGTTCAATCTCATAAATTTGTTCCTCAAATTTGTAACTTTAGAAGAGGGAAAGAACTTTTCTAAAACAATCTTCTAAGTTCAGCCCAAGTAGAGACTTTAATATGGGAGGGACAATAGAAATATTGCTCTTTAGCTAGGCCTTTAAGGGAGAAGACAAAAGTTTTTATTTGCACATCATCAACATTGACATTAATGGGTTTCATAGTATCACACACAAGAAATAGCATATATAAGAATCTATGGCAATTCTCACACATTAATCCATATAACTTTAGCAAAGCATTGATCAGTGAAGTTTTAAGTTTAAACAAGTTCACACTAGGATCCATGTACAACCTATAAAGACTATCATTCCAATTAGGGGTAGTTAATTCCTTATTGGACCTCTCATCTTGATGATTATGTATTCCTACAAATTTCCTATTGATGTGTGCATCATCATGTAAGTTATGACCCATATTCCTATTGTTACTATTGTTATTTCCCAATCTTTAGCCATTTCCTTGGCCATTACCTTGACCTAGAAGTGGATCTATCCTATCCATTGATAAATTGATCACTACATGATTATCAACTGGAGGTTGTGACCTCTTGAGTTTCCAAAGCGTTCTTGAGTTTTATAAGTTAGCTAATGAGACAAGTTTAGACAAGATCTAACAGGCCAAACTAAATTTGGACAATAAAGTGCAACAAGTCACTTTTTCTAAAAATTTCATGCATGAAAGAGTTCAAATATTGCACTTTATCTTATTAAGCTGTTTTGGGCGAAGAACTAAGTCTAAAAAGAACCCTACACACTTAATTGAACAACAATCACAACATATATACACATAAATCAAGTTTTGGCCTATCAATCACCCATTTTGCACAATAAGGGATATTTTTTACTACTTTATACAATAACACTCACTTGGCCATATTTATGGCAAATTCACTACTTGCACATTTACAACACATTTGCAACAAATCCTAGCCTATTATCACATATTCACTGCATACGTAACATATTTACAAATATGGGCTAAGATATAAAAAATCATCACTTGTTACAACTTAAAACATGTATATGATTGTCCTATGGCAAGTTTTCATTTAAAAATACAAGTAAAGATTCATTACACAACCTCTAAGTTCACACCATTATAACAACATTAAGCTAGCCTTAAGTCTTTACCTTTGCCTAGCTCACTACTTTGACCTGTAAAAATGTAACCACGAGGTGAGATAATAACCTCAGTAATAAATTAACTTGTTACCACTAACTATCACTAGTAACTATAAGCAAGTATTGCATGTATATACAATCAAACATAGCATATAACATAGTTTCAAATCATAAAAAAATTTTCATAGTAAACCATTACTACTATTAGCATGATCACTATCATCTGAACCTCTAAATCACCCTAAATAAAACCATAGGCTCTTAATAGACTAATACATACTCATTGACCTGAGTGCACCCTCAGTGGTAGAATTGCCCAACCAAAGGTATTTTGTCCTACTTTTATACTACAGTTTCCCCTATCACACACTGATCGGGTTGTCGTTACTCTAGCACTGCATCACACAATTGATAAGGAGCTTAAATCTCTAACTCCGTACCCCACATGGGGCACTAAGGAGATAATCTCCAACACCACACTTTAATAGACACTAAGAAGATGAAATTCTTTAACACCACATGTTGTCAGGTACTAAGGAGAATAATGCCAAATGGACTTCTCACTGCTTCTACCTATGGTGAACTCCTACCCCCTATGATCATGCTTTTGTATTAATCACTTATTTTTATTCCAAACCATATATAAATATAGTATATAATTGTATATTTCCACTAATTCATTTATTTGAAATCTTTTTCTTACAACCATTATGCATTGTCTTTGGAACATGCACAATTTAAAACAATTTCTTGCAATAGTTGTAATACTCTTAAACAGTTACATTAGATAGCTGAATAGAGTAAGTTATTCAGTTATGTTAACCTTTTTATCACAAGAAAGGTTACCTATGGATTTTTCAACAATTAATACTTCCTTACATGCTTCTTTTCTCAATATACATGCTTAACATGCCAATCTACACATAATTGGCACTATTAATCAATTAATCAAATTAAATAAAAGTACTAGTTACTAATAAAAACCACATTAGTTAAATTTTTCCTTTCACTTGATGAATTTAGGTTTATTACCTCCCAATCACTCCTTTCTATCACTTCCATATATTCCATTACATTTCTACTCAAATTTCCATGCCTTTTTCTTCTTATTTAGGATTAATTTAAGTTTACATCTTTAAAGTTTTATTGTTTAACCCTAAACTAGTTGCAAAGCCTTAGTTTGATTTCAAAGAATCTTTTCATTACCAAAGTGTAAGAAACAAACCCCTTAAAATTCCTTAATTCAATTTCTCTATAACTTATACTAAGAAAAATCAAGGTAAAAGTGAAGCTAAGGGAAATACAAAACTTACTCAATAAGTTATCGATAAAAAATGCTCCCATACTTCCGAGACATCTTGCCCTAGCTTAAATTCTCCCGCTTCTCCTCTCTTGGTTGTATTTCTCTTTCCTTCCTCTCTGTTTTTCATAAGCTTTCACATACTTATTAGCCACTTTTCTATTTTGTGTGCCACAGCACAAGCAGCATTAGCTGCAGTGCATGGCATAATGAGAAAAATTGTCATCGTGCACACACACTTGTTTTTGCAATGTAATCTTTCACCCATTACTGCTAATTTAACATTCGAATAAGTCAAAACATCAAGTTGTCATCCAAAATTCTAATCACTCACTAATTACTTACTTACCCCCAATTGGCAAGCAATTTTAGGATTAGAAAATTAGGATGTTACATCATCTATCATTTTACATCAAGAAAAGGCATGAGATGTGGCCTCAAATAAGAAGTGAAATAAGTTCTAAAGGGTATTATCACTAAGAAAACTAATCACACACAAGTGTTTGGCTTCTTCCGTCAAAGGGTAATGTGCCACTCTTATCCATTAGTTTAAGGTAAAAGAATGATCACTTCACATGTATTCAATCATAGAAATAGTCATATCTCGAGCATCAAAATATCCATTCAAAGATCTAGGTCATTAAGTAACCTCAAACAAGACAAAACAAAGAAATTTTTTTGAATTTTTCCAATTTTTTTTCAAAAACCAAAACAAAACAAAACAAAAATGTTTATCTCTCCCCTATACTTAAATTATGTATTGTCCTTAATATATGCATAGACTAATGATATGATAAGGTAACATCAATAGGAATTCATGCCTGACAAAAGTGCAAGTATAGAAATTTTTTTTCAAATAAAACAAACAACCAAAAAGAAACAAACAAAACAAAGCAAAGAAATCTACTTTTTCCTATTAGGTTGATCTCCCCCACACTTGAACTATACCAAATCATCAAATATATCAACTAAAGCAGGTAAAAGCTTAAGATTAGAGAGATACAATCTTATCATAGAGGCTCAAAATAAAAGGTGGAATCTCTAATTTTGAAATTCTATTTCCTTTGCCCTTTGATTATCAATTCCTTTGATATTTGGATACTTTGTCTCACATAGTAATGGTCTTTTTATATCCGATGCAAGATCATATGAGATAACCTCTTTAGGATTATCAAGAACAAGTTCTTTCCTTTCTACTTAAAGTTGCATAATTTCTTTTGCTTGCTCTATATCTTCTCCAATTATTTCCACACATGACTTATAGCTAATAGTGCTACATGTGTAGAATCTTTCTCTAATAGCTTGGGAACCTTTGGATATTAAGCTCAAGTGGAGTAGATTCCCTTGTTCCAACTTCATTTATGCTTGTAACTATATTCTGAGAAAGAGAACCCTCCTTTTAGCCTATAAGATCAAGAAAAGAATCTATTTCCTTATCATCAAGCAACATATGAAAGGAAGAATCCACATCTTGCAAAAACTTATCAATTTCTAAATAATCTTTGCAAACATATCTTTCAACACAAAGGCATGAAACATGTGGCGTAATTGGAAAGTAATCATGATGAGAAAGTGAGGTGAGTGCATATTGCTCAGTAGCTTCTTAAACCAAAGTGTTAATGGCATTAAGACTAAGTAAAGAATAATCCTAAAAGGGTCTCTTCATTGCTTCATATATGTTGAAATTCACATGCTCATCACCACATCTAAGTACTAATGACCCTTTTTCCATGTCAATTAAGGTGCGGGCTGTTCTCATGAAAGGTCTACCTAAGATAAGAATGTCATCCCTACTGCCTTGTTTAAACATATCTAATACATAAAAATCAACCAAGAAAAGCAATTTTTTTACATAAATAATCAAATCCTCAATAATACCATGTGGTTTTCTCAAAGTCCTATCTATTAGTTGGTATATCATTAAGGTCTTATATATGCAATCAACCTTTAAAGAAGTGTAAATAGACAAAGGCATGACATTGAGACCTGCCGCAAGATCAATCAAAGTACTAGAAAATATGGTATTTCCTATTTTGTATGGAATGGTAAAAGAACTTGAATCTTTACACTTGATTGGTAATTGAGGTTTTATTATTGCACTAATAGAAGAAGGTAATTGAACCCTAGCATTAGGTGTATTTTTTCTCTTGTTAGTACAACAATCCTTGGGAAATTTTTCTTATTTTGAAAAAATTTTCACAACATTAAGACGAGGAATATTCACTTGAATTTTATAGGAGAAATCTATTACCTCTTAGCATAAATCCCTTTTGGTTGATGCTTGGTTACTTGGGCTTAAGGAAATGGAAGTTTCCTCATAATTTCTTGCTCTTTCTTGGCCTCATCTTCCTTTTTCTCCTCTTGCACCAATTTTGAAATTTTCATTTTGCCATCTCCTTTACATTTCTGTGGTGGTTTCTCCATCTCAATCATCTCAATATCCTCCTCCTCCTCCTCATCTGTACATAAAGGAGCATTAGTAGCACTAGAGGAAGCTTATAAAGACAAGTCATTATACAAGGAATCATCATGCACAACCACAACCTCCCTCTCTTTCTTTCCTTCTAAACATTTTCACTTACTTCCTTTCTATTTCTTAAAGTAATAGCATTAATAGGTGCTTTTAGGTTAACAACTATGTTACTTGGAAGTGTAGGTGCTTGTGCATTAGATAAACTAACGTGATTAAAAAACATGCTCATTTGAGAAGTTAAAGCATCAAATTTGTTATTCAAATTATCATAGGCTCCCCAAACATGTGATTCATTTCTATCATTAGCTTATCTAGGAATTGCACCTCATCGGAAGAACTTAAAGAAGGAGATTTAATGAGAATTTGCCTATTAGAGTTGGAGTTGAAGGTAATACCTCTTTGTCAATAAGGATTCGAATTACCACCTTGGAAGAGAGATAAAGGTTATGGCCTTGAGCATTAGGGAATGGTCCCCTTAGTTAGCTCTCTTGCATTAGGGATAGCATAGGAAAAATTAGGATGATTCCTCCAAGAAGAATTGTAAATGTTTCCAAAATTCCCTTAGTTGCCTTGGTTTCCTCTCCTATTAAACATAGCAATAACTTGAACATACTAAAACTTCAAAGGGCAATTAGACTCGACATGCATGGGAGAATTATAAAAAGTGCATGAGTAAGGAACTAGAGCTTGAGAAGAAATTTGATAATGAGGGAACTTAGCAAGTAACCTTTAAAACTTTGTTCAATATTTATAGAAAGATTTATCAAAACCTTGTTCAATCCCATAAATTTGTTTCCTCAAATTTGTAACTTTAGAGGTGGGGAAGAACTTTTCTACAAAGAATCTTCTTAGTTCAGCCTAAGTAAAGACTCTAATGTGGGAAGGATAATATAAATACCACTCTTTGACTAGCCTTCAAGGGAGAAGACTTTTGTTTGCACATTATCAACATTGACATCAATGGGTTTTATAGTATCACACACAAGAAATAGAGTATACAAGAATCTATGGCAATTCTCACCCATTAATTCATGGAACTTTAGTAAGGCATTGATCAATGAAGGTTTAAGTTTAAATAAGTTCTCATTAGGAGCCATGTACAACCCATAAAGACTATCATTCCAATTAAGGGAAGTTAATTCCCTATTGGACCTCTCATCTTGAGGATTATGCATTCCTACGAATTTCTTATTGATGTGTCCATCATCATGCAAGTTGTGACCCACATTCCTATTGTTATCATTGTTATTTCCTAACCCTTGGCCATTGCCTTGACCATTACCTTGACCTAGAAGTGGATCTATCCTATCCATTGATGAATTGACCACTAGATGATTTTCAATTAGAGGTTGTGACCTCTTGAGTTTCCAAAGAGTTCTTTCAATCACGAGGTGTACTTTAACAAATGTTTTAGGGTTGGCACAAGTCATGAACCAATGAATTCAGTTAAGAGTAAGACAAACAAATAACACAAGACTCAAATGAAAGAAAAATGCACCTTAAATTGGCTTTAGACACAAGAATCAAAAATCAACTAAACTAAACTATAAAAGCAAAGGAAAAACTTAACAAAAAAATCAAATTATCACACAAACAAAAATAATTGAAATGAAAAGAGGAAAGAGCTAGAAATTCTTATTTGAACAAAATTTGCTTATTTTGGAAATTATACAAATGGCTCTTTCGAGACACTAAACTTGTGGATTTTGTAGTAGCAAATCCAGACAAGCAATTCCCTTAAAAAATTTTGTGACATATAGAAGATATATACAGGACAATTATATAAACATTTCAGCTTAAGATTCGTTCTTAGTTGTTCCCAAAATATTTCAATAGTTATGGAGAAATAGGGTTCAGTCTAAATGACCTTTTGAGATTCCAACAAATTTTTGAACAAGACAAAGGCAGAATTACAAAAAATGATCAATATAGAAAGCAAAGCTAAGACAACAAGGAACAATATAAGATTTGAACCAAACAATTTGGACACACAATTCGAAAATTATGTAAACTTAAATTTACCACAAGGTTTTGGAAATCCACTGTAAAGGCACCCTGGACCTTATTAGCTTGTAAAATGTTCACAAAGAAATTCCCACATCCAAAATTGGTGAAATCACTTTTCAAATGGAGCTAAGAGATATATCTTCTAAATGAATCAAATTTCAAGTCTAAAATATTCTGAAATCATTCCTAGTCAATTTTAAATTTAGCATAGAAACACTAGAAATAAAGCACTATCAAGCACTACGCTAGAAAAAACAAAAATGTACACAATTTTTATTATTTTTTGAACTTTTTAAAACTAAACAAAAAAAAATAAAAATGCAAATAAAAAAGCATTAAAACACCAAGTAAACTCTACTAAGAGTTAAACCTAGCCTCCTCAATAACGGTGCCAAATTTTGATGAAGTATAGTCACTTAATCCTCAAAATTAACTAAAAATAAATCTAATATGGTATAGGGTCAACCCTAGGTCTTTTCACAAGGAGAAGATTCACACTACCTAGGCAAATTAATTTGGTGAATAGATTACCCAAATGAGTAAAATTATTGCCTAATTAACTAGTAAATTTAAATTGCAAACTAAACCTAAATGAAATTGGTGTACTTCCCTTTTAAAGTAGGAACTATAGGGCATTGTTGATGAAGGAATCCTAGCTTCTAAATGATAATGGCAACTCACTTAAATTCTCCCACTTGGCTGAAAAAGTGATCACTCAAGACAGTTATCTTAAGCAATCTTGCTTTGCTAATTCAATTCCGTAAGTGCTAATTACAAGCCCCTTAAGTAATCCCGCTAGCTTAGTTTCAAAATTAACTAAGTGTTTGATTAAATCTCCTCTCCTTATTCCATAGTCAAAACTGCACCCAAGCATAAAACCATGCAACTAGAGCAATTCATCAAACATTTGCCAAATAATTATATGCGAAGTCAATGCAAGATATTCACCATTAGAAAATCACATATTGCAATGCAATATCCCTAGTGGCAAAATGTCCAGCAATAAAAGAAGAAATTCAAGCCAACAGACTTGTTTCAATACAAACATTTACAATCCAACCATGAAACTAGAGTCAAATTGAACTACAATCCACTATAGTCATAGTCTACTAATGAAATTAAAACAAGATGACAAATAAGTTGAGCTTAGCCAAATGTAGTCTTTAATGCTCCCCTTCCATCAAATCCTCCCTAGGATTCCATAGAGAATTTAACTAGAAAACATCAAAACCATTTTACTCCTCTAAGAACTAGACATAGCCAAGTAGAGCTCCATGGAAATGGTGGATTCAAGCTTCAAATCTCCTTACAAGTGGTAAGGATAGGTTCAGTAAAGTGAGAGGATAGATTGTGGTGGTTTTATTGAGGTTTGATGGCTGAAAGTGAAAGTGGAGGGCTGGAAATGTAAGGTTTTTTAGAGAGGAGGAGGAGAAAATAAAGAATAGATGAACTAGAGAGAGAAAATTAAAGAGATAAATGAGTGTGTGGTACGAGTTGTGTTTGAATTTGAATTAATGAGAAGAGGGATATGAGGACCCATTATAGATCAGATTTTTCACTGAAAAGTAATTAAAAAAGAAATTAAAATGGCTAGAGAGCTTCACACTTTGTACACATGCCTTTAGGTGGCACTTTCTCATTAGTTGGGTGATAATTCCTATACTCATATAAATATTCCCATGCTTTGCACTTAGAAAATATGATATACCCTAACCTTTAGCCATTTAGCATTCCACTCTTGCCCAAATGCCCTTCTCGCACTTCCTTTACCAATTAATACAAGTCCAAGTGCACATGTGTCACCTATGTCACATGTTAAACAAATTAATCAAATAAATGCATGTGACATAATAACTCATATTTAGGAACATGAAATTAATTATTTAGATGGGAGACAAATAATAAAATGCATACCAAGGGCCTCCTCACGTGAAATCCATGCACGTACACATACACAAAACCCTAATTAGGTTAACAAAGTCAACAACCCTAATTTTGTGATTTTTAATTAATATCTCCAAAACCACATTGATTTTCAAAATATAATTTCATATTCATTCTCCTAGGAATTAAACACATTTTGACTAATTTTCTTGTACATTATCTCAAAAGTTAAATTTTTGGACCAAAACACCCCTAATGTACAATTTTGCCCCTTAGTCAATTTTCTTGCTTTTAAGACTGTGAATGCACCAAAATAGGGGAATATCATGTAAAATAGGTCTTAAATGAGTAGATAAAGTGTGTAAATAATGTTTCTTATCATCGGGCCATTTGGGCATCAAAAGGTGTGAAAGAATAGAATAAAGGTCCTTTATGTCACATGCCATGGCATAAGGAACATCAGCCGTGGCACACAGAGGCAGCCATATGAGTTGGATCTCTTTGTGCCATACATTGTGGCATGGACTACGTGTACCACAGTGCACAACCATAATTTTTCTCAACCTAGTTATACTCTATTCAAAAAACTAAAGAGATAGAAAAAGAGAAAACGAAAGGCACGAAGTTTGCTCTGTTATAACATGAATTTAGGACTTATTGGAGATATTTTGAAGCTTCTTAGATGAGTAGATTATATCTTCCTCTTCCCATTTCCTTCAATTTTTTTTGAGGATTTAAGTTAGAGTTTGAGTTAGAAGAATAATTTTTGGTCCCTATGAGCTATGATTCTGAACCCATTAGCTAAAATAGATATAATAAGGATTGTTAAGAATATTTAAACCCTACATTAATGATTTTGTGAGTTGTTAGTTGTTGGGAGCTATTAATATTCAGAAATGGCAATAATTATGGTTGTTAGGGTTGGGTTGAAGCCATTAATGGTGATTTAATGACTCATTTATGTTAATGTGAGTTAATAGAACTTAGTAGACTTATTAGGTATGATAGGTAGTGAGTTTATGGCTTTGATAAAAGGGAATATGTGAACCTATGATGTTGAAAATTACTTAAAATGGGGTAATGATGTTATCCTTATGATATGATTGTAGATTAACCCATTTGGCACCATTCAAGCTTGAGAAGAAGCTTTGGAAATTGATATTTTAAGGGGTAAACCTTTGACCTCTCAAAGGTTTAAGACAATCACGAGAAATCTTGTTTATATAGTTGTATGTTAATTATTTATTTGTTGAACTAAATCATTTAAAAATTCATTCAGGTGCTTCAAAACCCATTAATATGTTGTAATGTGTTGTTTGTAATGTCCGCCTTGACATTATCAGGACAACATGCTTTCTCACCGCAGTGATAATCAGGATTAATTAAAATCTCAAGAAAAGTTATCACAATCTAAGGGTTTAAAAGTAATTAGTTTTAAACAATAGGATCCCAAGAAAACCCTTTTTACAAATGTTGTTTGAGCTCAAAACAAAGTTTAAAATCAATCAGCCATATTAATGGAAGCATGGAAATTAAGCAATATTGAAAAACAAGCTAAAACAATCTAGAAATTTTCTAGAATCTAGCTTGTCTACCAAGGCATAGGCTATACCCACCACGATGAATGGCACAGAGGGATGAGTCCCTTAGAGGGCATTTATGCCAAGGCGCAACTACTATGTGCTGTGACGCGCACCTATTGTCATAACAGTAGATTGCTATCATAACAGAACTTTGAACTTTCAAAGAGCATTGTTTCGCCATCCGATATTCGATTTAAGCTATTCAAGTGTCTACATGAAGATCTTTGAGCCCTTTAGCTAATGGCATTGGTCTCATATTCAAATAATCATTCGCTAAAAAGATGGATACCTAAACCTAAAATGATTTGTTTTCACCCTCAAAACACTTTTAAAGGTGCCCAGAACACACAACCAAATGCCATTAGCCTCGAAATCACTTTGACCATCTCAAATTAACCACACAAAACATAACAAATCAATCATATCACACAAATAAGTATTCATACTCAAAATAACCAATAAACCCCCAATTTATAACAACATAATAGGGTAGATAAAACTTAACACAATTATTGTTTTGGTCATTTTGAGACATAAGTCATTTCAAATATATCACTTGTAATTATATCTTGGCCAAGAAAACTCATTTAATCACAATAACATCAATCTTGGGTCAAGATACGCATACTTCACATATTCTTGTACAAATGATAACAAAATAATGACATGTTTCTAATTTGGCATAATATTATAACATATTCATTTCAAACACAAAAAGAGGAAAGGGAAGAGCTATGCAATAATGTTCTTACTCTTCAGTCACCCCTTCCTTCCCCTTGCCCCTACTAGAGCCTTCACTTGTAAAATATAACCACGGGGTGAGATAAATATCTCAGTAATAGAATAATTCACTACTATTTTCTAAGGAAATTGAGATCAAAGCCCCCATACCTTAAAATTCATAATTTTCACATAAAGAGGGAGGAGAGGGAATGTAGAACTTACTAAATGATGATCCAAGCTCTAAATGCTTCCAATGTGGTCTAAGGATTATACCCTAGCAGTACACGAGCTCCCTCCATCACTTTCTCTTGGTATCTCTCTTTCTTTCTTTGATTCCAAGTTTGATTTCATGGTCTAATAAGTGTAGATTTTGCAAGTACATCATGGTACATTGGCACGTCCGCCATGGCGTATGGCACAAAGAGTCCTTTATCAATTTAAACCTTCCTCCATGCCATAGCCCGCTTAAACTTCAACCAAGCCTTCTTTTAAGGCTGTCCAAGGATCCAAAAATTATATTAGTCTCCTATAAATGTCATTAATCAATAATTTATCCAAATTGACCCAAATACCCTTATAAATATTGCTAATTCCTAACTTGAAAACTTATGATGTTACATTGTTGATAAGTCATACTCGTTACACACTTAAGCATTTAGGACCACATTTCATGGTAAGAAACCCTAGAATGTGCATTCTTGGTGTTAAATTAGGGTTTTAGGCCCTAGTGAGAAAGTATGCATATTAGGAGTATTTTGGTCATTTTTTAATTTGTTGGGAATTCATGGGAAAATTTGGAATTTGATGTGTGCATTGATATTACATCCATTTAGGTTGCAATATTTGGTCTTAATAGTTATATTTGGACCTAAGGTTAAAAAGTCAACATTTTGGGTTGACTTGTCAATTTAGCTAGTTTGACCTAATATGTATGCATGGATGGCCACCTTATTTTTCTCATATGTGTTTATGAAGTTTTGAATGAAATTTTAAAATACATGTAAAAAAAATATTAGGTTTGAATATTTTCATCATTATTACGTGTGCAAAATAACTTGGTCAAATTTGATGTTGTCATCTTAGGTAACACTTTGCATGGAAAAGACTTAGTTTTGTTCAAAAATTGGTTTGGCACATGGGGAAGCAAGGAGCATGAAATTTCAAACCTAAATAGCCTTCAAAATGGTGTGATTTTCACGGTCTAAAGAGGCACACATGAAGTTTTCATGCACTTGCACATAAGGGATCAAGTTGACTTGTCAATGCTCAAGATAATTGCAATGTGTTTGAATGGCATTAGGAGTGAATTCCAAGGAATTGAGGGAACATAAGAGCTTATCATGTCCATGCACATATGGGATTATAAGAGCAACATTAGAATTATCACCCAAGTTGACTTGCAACCTAAATTACCCTTAACCTCACTTGACCTAATGACATGTTTTGAGTTTTGTTGAAACTTGTTTAGCAGGTAGCCCTTATTATTTTTGTCTAAAACACATTTTAGAGGGCTTAGGATCAGATTTTCTGATCATTCAAACACATTTTCAGATTTTGAAGTTTAAGTTCTTCAAGTTCTCTTACTTCTTTCTCTATAGTTCCACTCTCTCTCCTCCATATCTCTCAATGTAACTATCAAAATTCCATAAAAAATGATCTCATTCTATTCCTCTCTTCTTCCTCTACAGAATGTAATAGCTTTGTCAAGGATCCAAGATTGCATTCTTTAGGAAAAATCCATAAGAAAATTGGTTAAGATGTTGGAGCTTCAACTTGAGTTTCACTTGAAAATGCAAGGCTAGATTCTTAAAGGAGCTACTATAAGGGGAAGAAAACCTTCAGTTTGTATTATTTTCTATCTAGTTTTAAATTTATCTCTTTAATTTATCTCTCTAAAATTACAAATGTGTATGAATCTTTGATCTTATGATTTCATGTGATGATTCATATAATTTAGAGATGCTTATTGCAACTTGAGTTTTGTTATGTTTAAGTGCATGATTTCATCCTCTTCAAGTTGATTCATAATCTTAGTTTGCTTGATGAGTTTAATATGTTTTCTTGCTTATCATAATCTTGCCAACTTGAATGCATGTGAATATCTTCGTAAATCATACTATTGAGCATGTTGATTCCTTCATATGAGCTTGACTTAATTGACTCATGTCCATAACACTTTGGTTTTGCTTAATTCTAGTTAGGTTTTGGTATACTCTAAGACCATAATCTTGGATTAGGGTTGGTCAACAGATTAGCTAAGTCTTGTTGAATATAACTAAGTGTCTTAAATCAAAGAGAATAGAGAGGAGACCATACTAGTTAGGTTGTAATCAAACAAGGATAGGTGACCAAATCCATATAGGAGTTCCTACATCTACTAGGTTTACACACACCCACTCCATTCCCTTTAGAGTTAGGTTTAATTGCTTAATTAGCTTTGAGCTTAAATCTTTCCAAAGTACTCTTAACTTGTAGCATACTTCAAACCTAAATTTTTCAACTAAGCTTCCTCACAGAGATTGACCTAAGTTCACACTAATACTACATTAGTGTAGCTTAGTATTATTTTTTTAGGGTAGCAACAACCTTCGTTTAGTTGTATTGAAATGTGAATCTTGTTTAGGATTGTGGATAAATGATATGCATGTTTGTATAACTATAACTAATATTGATTTTTGAGAACATGCTTATATAGAAATGATGAATGATATTTGATATGGGTTGTATAATGGAAAGAACATGGTTATGGATGAGATATGATATGATTGTTGGTTAAATTGCATAATATATGTAATATGTACATAGCATGATCATTGGTGGGAGTTCTCCTAGGGAGAGGAGTAAATTGGTAAATTCATATGGTACTAGCAGCTTACTGTTGAAATCGAAAGCTTGCCTTGGCATCGATAATTAGAGTCAAGAGGTAGCCATTATCCCATGGTTGATTTGGGATTGTTTCACTTATTCTTCAAAGGACTCAAAACTAACTAGTCTTAACTAGTTCATGAAGAGGCTAGATTAGGGGTACGACACCCTATGGTTGTTAATATTGTGAAAAACTATAGTATATAATTGAGTGAGTTAACCCTAACCCAGTAGCTCCTTACAAGAAAAAGGCTAGGTTAGTTTAAATTACAAACATAGCCACAAATAGCCACCGGTTTAATGTCAGAGGTAACAAGAGGATATAAGGTTGGCATTAATCATGCATTTAGTTCCAACAACATGGTTGTTATTATTATGGTCCAATATGTTTTAGGGGCGTATGGTTATTATTTTTACGACCCCAAGATGTGTATATTTGTGATACATCAAATAAAATGTGTTGCATGCCCGATCACATGGTTATTGTTATAGCTAAGGCTGTAATGTTCGCCTTCACATTACTAGGACAACACTCTTACACACCATTGTGATAACCAGGAATAGTTAAATTTTGAGAAGGAGCTATCACAACCCAAGGGTTTAAAAGAAAATTAGTTAAATAATGGGATCCCAAGAAAACCCTTTTTTTTAAAATAGTGTTTGAGCTCAAACCATGGTTAAAAATCAAATAAGAACAAATACGGAAGCATGAAAATCAAATCACTTCAAAACAGGTTGAAACAAGCCCTTTTGCAATTATCTGGCCCGTTTGCCATGGCGCAAGCCACACCAGCCATGGTAGATGGCACAAAGGGACAAGTCCCTCGAAGGCCTTTTGCACTGCGGGGTAACTACCATGCGCCGTGGTGTGCATCTACTATTATGATAGCAGATTGTTGTCATGACAGTTATCCGAACTTCCAGAGTGCACCGTTTCACCATCTGACATCCAATTTGGCTGGTTTACATATCCACATGAAGCTCTTTGAGCCCTCTAGCTAATAGCACTAATCTCACACTCAAACAATCATCCATTTAAAAGATGGACATCTAAACCTAAAATGGTTCATTTTTACCTTAAAACACACACAAAGGTGTCCAACTCACAATGCCAATTGCCATTAGCCCCAGAGACGACTTGACCGCCTCAAATGGACCACGCACAACATGAAAATTCAATTATAACACACAATTAAACATTCACACTCAAAATGACCACCAAAACTCCTATTTCACAACAACATAAATGGGTGGATAAATTCTAACACACATGTCAATTGATCATTTTGGCATATAAATCACTTCAAATTCATCACTTGTCATTGTAACTTGGCCTAACACACACACATAATGATAGGAAATTAGTCGCTTATCCTAAAAATTACACTAAAGCTAACCCTAATACAATATAGGGCCAACCCTAGGTCATCTCCCAAGGAATGGTTTTAAGTCTAATTGAAAGTTATCTAGTGAAATAAATCAACCAAAGTTTGTAGGAATTTAGTTACCTAGCTAATTACCTAATGTGCAAGTAATTAAAATGCTAGTGAAAGTGAGTGAAATGAACTTCCCTTTTTAAAATAATGGAACCCTAAAGATTAGTTGATTTTGGACTCATTATCTTCTCATGATTAGACTAAGTTTAGCTTCCCTTTCCTCTTGACTAAAGCTGTCATGACTTAAGAAAATTATCCTAAGCCAATTAACCTAATTAGCTAACCTCTCTAGGTCTTAGATTAAAGTCCCTAGTTTAATTAACCAATTAGTGAAGACATTAGCCAAGTGATTCACTCAAAATCCTCTCTCAACAGCCATGGTCAAACACATAAATTGAGCAACCACAAGATTATGTCAAGCTACTCAACAACACAAGCATTAACACCACAAGATTATGCAATATTAACACAAGATATTCACTAATTGAAAAACACAAGATTATGTGCCAAACAAAGAGTGGCAAAATTCAGTTATGGCTGTCCAAGGAAGAAATTAAATGAAACAATCCTCTCTCTTTACATCAACATCAAATTCAAATTAAAATTTATAAGCTAAGATGATTAAACCCTAGATTAAGGAATCTAACCATCTAGTAAAAAGAGAAGAGGATAGGCAATAAAAGAACTTAGCCAATTTGAAGCTCAAGACTCATCCTCCATCTTCATCTCTCTAGGATTCCACAAAGAAACTTAGCCAATCTTCATCTTCAAGAACCCTAGTAATTGCTTGTGAAGGCCAAACTCCATAGCTCTTGAATGATGGAAATGAGCTTCAATCCTTGTGAAAATGGAAGGGATGGAACAAAAATGAAGAGAGGAGAAGAATGGTATGAGTTTTGTGGAGGTTTGGTGGCTGAAAATGGAGGTTAGGGTGCTGGAAAATGAAGAACAAAGAGAGAAAATGAAGAACACTATGAACAAGAGAGAGAGAATGTGAAAGATGAATGAGATATGTGTTGGATCCCATTTGGGGCTTAAAATGGCGTGCTCCTTGGTGTCTCCCATCAGCTGAAGCTTAATTAAAATATGGAAAATGAAATTAAAATGTAAATGGGAGCCTTGTCACACTTACAAGGTGGCAACTTCCTATTGGTTTGTAGATGATTCCAATGTGTGCCTAATTTTCCATGTGTCATCCACATCATTTTAGCTGATTTAATCCCTCAAAATAATTATAATTCATGTGCAAACCATCAGCCATTGACCTCAAGGAGTGTTGACCTCAATTGCCCAATTGATGCACAAGTCACATGCCACCTATGTCACATAAATCACATAATTCAATTAAATAGCATATGATATAATAAAATCTAATTCATGTCCAAAATTAAATTCATAATTAGAAGGGAGAATTTATTAAATTAACCAAGTTTTAGGCTACACAAAATTATATAAAAATTTCCACACAAAGGCAAACCAAAAACTAGGACAAACTAAGACACTTAAGAAAGTGTTGACTTTTTTATTTAATTACTCCCAAACTAAAATGAATTTTAAAAATATAATTTCACCATTCATCAACTGGACATAAAATGCACTTTGTCAATTTTTCTTGTACATTTTCTCAAAAGTTTATTTTTTAGACCAAAATGCCCCTAATGCACTGAACCTAAAAATTTAGGCAAAATTACAAATCTAATGCAATGTGTGCACTTGAAGGTGATAAATCATTAATAAAAGGGTCCAAATTGATAAATAAAAGTGGGTAACAAATATGTTCTATCACATAACCCACTACATCAACCTTAGACCAAGATACGCACACTTATCATAAATTCATACAAGTAATATCCTAAAATAATGTCATGTTCCTAAGTTAGCATTATATAATGGTAATATTCATTACAAACCCAAAATAAAAAAGGGAAGAGCTATACTATAACGCTCTTCACTTTTCAATTGCCCCTTCCTTCCCCTTGCCCCTACTGGAGCCTTTACTTGTAAAATATAACCACGAGATGAGATAAATATCTTAGTAACAGGATAATTAACTACTATTAATTAATATGTACAAGCATTAGGGGGTAAAGTTATTAAAATACCAAAATATACTTTTACATATTATAACATATTCTTTTTCTTCAACACAAATCATTTACCACTAGCATGATCATTCTACCATCCATTCCTCCATATCACCTTGACCAAAACCATAGGCACTTGGACTAAGTGCACATTCACTTTGATCCGAGCTCACCTTCAGTAGTAGGATCACCCGACCAAAGGTGTCCTATCCCACTTCCGGACTACAGTTTCCCCCATCACACACGAATCGGGGTGTTGTTACTCCAACACTGCATTATTAATGCTAAGGACCATTACTCTCCAACGCCATATGCTACATAGATACTACGGAGAAAATCTCCAACACCATGCCTCACTAGACACTAAGAAGATACATGCCATATGGACTTCCACTACTCTTTCCTATGGGTGAACTCCCACCCCTTAACATGACCATGCCCATACTCAACATATATATCACATATACATTTCAAATTTCCCAACCCATTCATATATAACTTTCATCATACTCATCATTTGCAAATATATTTTTCATGCACAAAACCACATTTTGTAATATGCAAGGTTATTAAATCTCAAGTAATAGATTTAACATATATACTCACAGACAATTAAGCAATATAATCGAATAGTGTAAATTATTCCTTTACCTCAACCCTTTGTTACATAAAAGGTTACCACGGCACAACATTAGCTCCACACATTCTATATGCACGATATTGTTGGATAGGGAGGCGAAACGAAATATTAAAATTTAAAGTCCCTATCCTGATATGGACCGAACGAACTCATTTAAGTCAAGGTGGATAGAAAAGTTACCTTTTTAATTCTTTGAAATTGGCGCACGTTTGGATCTCAGGAGCTGACAATGTAGATCTGCTCCCTCTACTGGTATCCACACGAACAGCTTTCTAACTCAAATAGTGTGCTAGCACTCTTAGCGTCCGTTCTTTTTTGAACATTAATTTTCCTTTCTATAGGGTGTTTCATGGCTCTCAGAGTGTTTTTGCTATCAGAACTTTTCTAACTCTCTCCCTCTCTACCTTCATAAGGACATCCCTATCTATATATGGATAAGGGTTTTTATCTTCCACTTAAAAGCTCGCGAAAATTTAATTAAATTTATCTCATAAATTTAATCTATAATATCATATCTAATTCAAATTTATCTTATAAATTTAAATTATAAAACTGACATGATATTCTCTCTTATCATGTTAGTTATTAAATTTAATCTATCATATAAAATTAAATTTAAAACTAACATAAGATAATATAATATATATCACATACACATATTATATTATATATATATATATGAATATATATATACATATATATTTCAAAAAAATATATATATTATACCATCTATATTTAATTTATATATCATCTACATATATTATATATTTATCTGATATATATATATACATATATGGATATATATTTCAAAAATATATATATATACATATATATATAATTATATTTTGAATTTTATATTTCATATAAATATAAATATAAATATTTATCAAATAAATATTCAAATATATATATATATATATATAAAATTCATTCACCCTATATTACATTCATTGAATCTAAACATATTCTAGATTCAATGAACTTGGATATTATAGCTCGAGTTGGGCCATTCTTTTGTGCGACCCTGTAGGCTCATATGAAATTGGCAGTGGGCTAATAGCCCACAAGTTACAAGTGGCTTTTAGCAAGACATTACTTTCTCAATGTAACCTATCATGCAGCTATATCACATCTCTTTTGTCACATGATATTTCGGTCAAGTATGAGCCATGGAATTGTCATTCTCTTTTACCTGACCATTACTTTCTCAATCTTTGAGTAGACTGATAGTAGCAATGGAAAAACCCTTTCTATTGTCGTATGGCCATACATTTTCTCAGTCTTACTCATCGAGGGGCCCAGTAATATCTCTCACTTAATGTGAGGGACAAATTCAATCTTGACCACTCATATTCCTTTGCATGAATATCACTAAACTCAATCATAGCCTTTATGATCACCCGGTCAAAGGTTACTTTTGACTATGTCAAAGTTCAGTGGTCATCATATAGGAATCCATGATAATCTCAGGTCAAAGGGCTTAGTGATATAGTTACATATGAGATAAGCTTATGACTTGTACCATGCAGCTTTCTCATAGCAGGTCGGTCCAGTACCTTGTACTCTTTCAAGTGCCTATGACTTTAATTTGTATCTCTATAATTAATCAAAGTCAGACCAGTGTTGTTTCATCTATGATCCCTTAAAGATAATCAACCAGGGACATTTAGGATAATCACTATAGTTTATCTAGGGATACAGTTATCATATTGAACATGCAATTGTTATGATAACACAAGAGAAATTCATTAAACAACAATATGCATAGTACAATGAATAGCCCAAAGGCATAATTTCCAACATCCTCCTACTTGCACTAGGTATAATCATTAATTTTTCTAATTCCCATTGTCCTGACATGACATTTATGCTTCACCTGTGTAAGAGGCTTTGTAAAAGGATCAACTCTAATTCCCACTTCGCATATTTTTATATCACCTCTATCATTGATCTCTCTGATAAGGTGGAAACACCTAAATATATACTTGGTCTTTTGATGTGACCTTGGCTTCTTGCTCTGTGCAATTGCATTTGTCACAAAACAAGTTTATTAGATTTGAGATGCTAGGCACTATTCCTAGTTTAGTAATGAACTTCCTGATCCAAACGGCTTCCTTAGCTGCATCTGATGTTGCTAGATACTCAGCTTCTATTGTAGAATTAGTTGTTACGCTCTGCTTTGAGCTCTTCCAACTCACTGCCCCACCATTTAAGGTGAACACATATCTTGATTGCGATTTAAGGTCATCATAGTCAGTTTGGAAGCTTGCATCTGTGTAACCTGTTACAATTGGCTCATCATCTAATCCGCCATATACCAAGAATAAATCCTTAGTCCTTCTTAAGTACTTTAGGATATTCTTGACAGCAGTTTAATGATTCTCTCCTGGATCTACTTGGTATCTGCTGGTCATACTTAAGGCAAATGAAACATCCAGTCTAGTCCACAGCATGGCATACATGATAGTCTAATTGTCGAGGCATATGGAACTTTACTCATGCGATCTCGTTGATTTTATGCACTAAGACATTGGCCTTTGCTGAGATGAATGCCATGAGACATGGGGATGAAACCTCTTTTTGAATCCTACATACTGAACCTATACAGTATCTTGTCTATATATGTGCTTTGACTTAGGCCTATCAGCCTTTTAGATCTATCCCTATAGATCTTAATCCCAAGGATGTAAGTGGCTTCACTTGAGTCCTTCATAGAGAAAGATTTTCCTAACTAAGACTTGACATTCTGCAAGGTAGGAATGTCATTCCCAATGAGTAGGATATCATCTACATATAGCACTAGAAATATAACTGTGCTGCCATTAACCGTCTTATAAACACAAGGTTCATCAATATTTTGAATGAATCCAAACTCTTTGATTACTTTATCAAAACATTGATTCTAGCTCTGAGATGCTTGCTTCAATCCATAAATGGATCTTTGAAGCTTGCACACCTTTCTAGAGTCCTCTGGATGCACAAAACCTTCAGGTTGTGTCATGTACACTTCCTCAAGTAGACGTCCATTAAGGAATGCTGTTTTAACATCCATTTTCCATATTTCATAGTCATAATGTGCTGCAATGGCAAGGAGGATTCTGATTGATTTGGCCATTGCGACAGGTGAAAAGGTTTCATCATAGTTTACACCATGAGTTTTGGTGAATCCTTTTACAACGAATCATGCCTTGAAGACATTTACTTTGCCATCCATGTCAGTTTTCTCCTTAAAAACCCACTTATACCTGATGGTTTTTATTCCTTCAGGTAGATCGATTAAGGTTTATACTACATTATCATACATGGATTGCATTTCAGACTTCATAGCATTTAGGCATTTCTCAAAATTTGGTCCTACTATGGCTTCTTGGTAGGTGGTTAGTTCATTGTGTTCAATGAGCAACACATCACAACATTCATTAATGAAAAATCCATATCTTTAAGGAGGATGCCGTGTCTTATCAGACCTTCATGGGCCTTGTGTTATTTAAGTAGGCTCATTTACTTCTTGTGAGTCTTCTCAGTTTTTCATCTGTGACTCTATGCTTATTTTGTGGTTCTTGAATTTCTTCAAGATGTATCCTGCTCCCACTAGTTCTTTTAGAGATAAATTCTCTTTCTAGAAAGATACCATTTTAAATTACAAACACTTTATTTTCGGTGGGATTGTAGATATAGTATCCCTTTGTTTCTTTAGGATATCCCATAAAAAGGCACTTTGTAGATTTGGGTCCTAACTTGTCAGAGGCTTGTTTCTTAACATAAACCTCACTTCCCCAAATCTTGAGAAAAGATAAACTAGGTTTCTTCCCAGTCTATATCTCATATGATGTCTTCTCAATTGCCTTAGATGGAACACGATTTAGTATGAACGCAACTGTTTCTAGTGTATGGCCCCAAAAGGATAGTGGAAGATCTACTTGACTTATCATGGATCGAACTATATCTAATAGCGTTCGATTTCTTTGTTCAGAAACACCATTCCATTGTGGTGTTGCTAGAGGAGTTAATTGTGAGACTATCCCATAACTCTTTAGATGATCAATGAATTCTTGGCTCAAATATTCACCTCCTCGATCAGATTAAAGAGTTTAATAGTCTTGCCAAGTTGATTTTGTACTTCATTTTGGAATACTTTGAATATTTCAAAAGATTCAGATTTGTGTTTCATTAGGTAGATGTATCCATATCTACTGTAGTCATTAATAAAGGTAATGAAGTATAGATAACCCCCTCTAGCAGTTGTACTCATTGTTCCACATACATCTTTATGTATAAGTCCCAATAAGTCATTAGGCCTCTCACTATGCCCATTAAAAGGTTCTTTTGTCATCTTTCCTAATAAACAAGATTCACAAGTTTCATAAGATTCAAAATCAAATGAGTTGAGAAGTCTATCTTGATGGAGCTTAGAAATGCATTTCTCATTTATATGGCCAAGATGACAATGTCATAGGTAGGTTGGATTCAAATCGTTCGATTTGATCCTTTTGGTAGTTATGTTATAGATGTCTTCATTACTAGGATGTTCTAGATTTAAAAGATAATGACCAAAATGCAAATCACCATTAGCATAAAAAATGTCATTTTGATAAATAGAACATTTACCATTCCCAGTAATATAAATAAAACCTTCTTTATCTAAATAAGAAAGAGAAACAATATTGCTACTCAAAGTAGGAACATAATAGCAATTGTTCAAAACTAACAAAAGCCCACTGGGCAAAAGTAATTCATAAGTGCCTATAGCTAAAGCAATAACTCTTGCTCTATTTTTAACTCATAGGTCCACTTCGTCCTTCATCAACTTCCTACTGTTTTTGAAACCCTATACATTTGTACAAATGTGAGAACCACATACAGTATCTAATACCCATGCAGAAGAAATAGAAAGGTGAATGTCTATAACATAAATACCTGAAGGAGTAGCCCTACTATACTTCTTCTTTTTAGATCTTCTAGGTAGAGCTTGCAGTTCCTCTTCCAATGACCCGGTTCATTGCAAAAAAAGCAAAATCCTTCCTTTGGAGGCCTTGCCTTATTGGTTGGAGGCTTGGTTTCAGGCTTTTTCGACTCTTTGGTCTTACCATCTGAGCCTTTACCCTTTCCCTTGCCCTTGCCTTTACCTTTATTTTTCATACCCTTTCCTTTCTGAACCATTAAAACAGTGTTGGGCTTTTTCTTAATGTTTTGCTTAGCTATTTTAAGCATCCCATGCAGTTCAAAAATGGATTTCTCCATGTCATTCATGTTATAGTTCATAACAAACTGGTCATAACTTTTCAGGAGTGAGTTCAAGATAAAATATGTAGCCAACTCCTGGCTTAAGGGAAATCCAAGCCTCTCAAGGTGATCAATATAACTCTTCATCTTTAAAACATGAGTGCTAACTGATGCACCCTTAGCATGTAAGGCCTTTGTGGTCTCATACCTCTCTTGCCTTGCCTATTATTGGAACATTTCCTTGAGATATACAATCATCTTATAAGCCTCTATGTGTTCCAAATCTCTTTGAAGTTCTGGAACCATGATGGGCAGCATTAGGCATCCTACATCCATCGAGTCATTGGTATGCTTTATGTAAGCATCCCTTTGAGCTCTTGGAGCATTGGCCATAGGCTCCTCAGGAATGAGTTCATCCAAGACATAAGCCTTTCTTTCCTGCTTAAGAACAAATCTCAAGTTCCTGAACTAGTCAAGAAAGTTCGTCCCATTGAGTTTGTCTTTCTCAAGGATTGATCGCAACGATAATGTAGCAGTGTTATTAGTCGACATGATTCTACAACAAAATACATAAAGTTGATTAGTGGGCTAAGACCCATATTTCACTTAAATTTAAGTCTGCTTTAGCAAGACGCTTAAAATTAAGTTATTTAGGTAGGTAACTCATTTACCAATTACATCACATGTAACTATTAGATCTTCAAGGGATTCATCATTATATAATCCGGCATGTTCAATCCCATCTAATGCCTTGAGATCCAAAACTATTTTAAAAATCTCAATTAAGTCAAACAATAATGAATCTTTATGAGTAGCACCATTACTCACCCTTGTCTCACCAAGATAACCTAAATGTATCCACTTTGATAGATCCTACATTTGAGTGATTTAGATTTTGACAAGTATTCATTAATTAACAGCATTATGACTTAAGATTTTGATTAGAGGGTTTGATTTATTAATTTAATAAATGTGTAAAGTGAAAGCGGTTGTATCTCATACAAAATCATGTATATTATGATCTAATCAAAAGCATAATTAAACATGACACAATATGGCTCACCTAACCTATGTCTATCCCAAGCCAATGAGAGGATCTCTCTAAGAAGATAAATTATATCAAGAAACCTCATTTATTCATATGAGGGGATTGAGATGAGAAGAGAATGTACATTCAGAGTTTATAGAGAGTGGCACAATACGCAGGCCGTATTTAAAATTTACAACCTTTGTAAAACTAGAGCCATATGTGTCACCATACCCAAACAACTTCAAGGCAAAGCAAACACAACAAATAAACAATCCATATATAATGAAAGGCTATAAATTGTGAATTAGATTGCGCTACGCAGAGTTAGCCACGGCGGTCCCGCTAGCCTCAAACCCAAACAAAAGCTTATTCTCTTTGAATGAGTTGCTGCCTCAGACCCTTTAGATTTATCAATCATATTGACAGTCCAACCTAAACCATATGAGAATGAAAGCGAACAATAATGACATTAAGAATGCACATCATATGGATGAACATTAGTCATATTGAGAACGCATATCATATAGCTAAATATTAATCATATTAATTTATTTAAATTCATATAAATTTGAATATAGGTAAAATGAGTTTATAGATATATATGTTTCGAAAACATCACATGAAAAACATATATCTGGATTTCAAAAATATCACATATAAATTTCAAAATCTTAAAGCAACGTTCATCCAAAGAAGTTCATCACATGAAGATTTAAGAACGTAATCAACCAAAACGTAACTTAAATGAAAATTCAACCTGGCTTTGATACCACTGTTGGATAGGGAGGTGTAGCAAAAGATTAAAATTTTAAAGTCCCTATCCTGATATAGACCAAACAAACTTATTTAAGTCAAGGTAGATAGAAGAGTTACCTTTTTAATTCTTTAAAGTTGGCGCATGTTTGGATCTCAAGAGCTGACAATGTAGATCTACTCCTTCTACCGATATCCACATGAACAACTCTCTAAGTCAAACAGCGTGCTAGCACTCTTAGCGTCCGTTCTTCTTTGAATGTTAATTTTCCTTTCTATAGGGTGTTTCGTGGCTCTCAGAGTGTTTTTGCTGTCAAAACTTTTCTAACTCTCTCTCTCTGCCTTCATAAGGACGTCCCTATCTATATATAGATAAGGGTTTTTATCTTTCACTTAAAAGCTCACAATAATTTAATTAAATTTATCTTGTAAATTTAATCTATAATATCATAACTAATTCGAATTTATCTTATAAATTCAAATTATAAAACTGACATGATATTCTCTCTTATCATGTTAGTTATTAAATTTAATTTATCATATAAAATTAATTTAAAACTAACATAATATAATATATATCATATATACATATTATATATATATACGAATATATATATATACACATATATATTCAAATATATATATATATATTATATTATCTATATTTAATTTTATATATCATATACATATATCATATATATATATATATCTGATATACATCTATATATACATATATGGATATATATATTTCGAAAATATATATATAATTATATTTTAAATTTTATATTTCATATAAATATATATATATATAAATATTTATGAAATAAATATTCAAATATATATATATAATTCATTCACCCTATATTACATTTATTGAATCTAGACATATTCCAGATTCAACGAACTTGGACATTATAGCTCGAGTTGCACCATTCTTGTGTGCGACCCTGTAGGCCCATATGAAATTGACATTGGGCTAATTACGCTATTAGACCACAAGTTACAAGTGGCCTCTAGCAAGACATTGCAACTGCCCAATTCACATGGGGATCGATGATCTAATGTAACCTATCATGCAACTATATCACATCCTTTTTGTCACGCGATATTTCGGTCAAGTATGACTTGGTCTCCCAAGTTGCATTACCAGAAGTCATAACCTTCCAAAAGACCTTAACCAATTAAATAGTCTTGTTCCTTAATAGACAAATCTTTGACATCCATAATCTACTTTGGTTCAACTCAATAAGTCAAGTTTTCTTGAAGTTCCACATCTTCTAGCTCAATAACATGAGAAAGATCTAGTTGATATTTCTTGAGCTGACTCACATGAAATACAACATAAACACTTGATAAACTCGATGGTAAGGTAATTCGATAGGCAGCAGGTCCTAACTTCTCTAAAATCTCAAAGGTATCAATAAACTTGGGAGTCAATTTCTTAGCCTTTATCGGTCTCCCAATGCCAGTCATTGACGTGACCCTAAAAAACACATGATTACCAACAAAAAATTTCAACTATCTTCTATGCCGATCTGCGTAGCTCTTTTCTCGACTCTAGGCCATCAACAACTTTTGCTTAATCAACTGGATCTTCTGGGTGGTTTGGTCTACTAACTTAGGACCCAACAAACTTCTCTTGCTCAATTCTATCCAACATAGAGGCGATCAACATCTTCTTCTATATAATGCCTCATACGGAGCCATTCTAATTTTAGAATGAAAACTGTTGTTGTAAGCAAATTTCGCCAATGGTAGATGTGTATCCCAACTGCCTCTTAACTCTAAGGCGTAAGCTCGCAATATATCCTCGAGCGTTTAGATAGTCCTCTCAGTCTAGCCGTCCATCTATGGATGATAAGCCGTGCTAAATCTCAACTTAGTGCCCATTGCTCTCTGCAATGCTCTCCAAAAGTTCGATGTGAACCTTAGATCACGGTCAGAGACAATGTCTTTTGGCACGCCATAGTCTCACTATCTCATTTACATAGACCTAGGCATACTTATCAAGTGAATAGGTAGTTTTCAATGTCAAGAAGTGCACTGACTTCATCAACCGATCCACAATCACCCATATTGCGTTATACCCACTTGAGTTTTTGGCAATCCAGTAATGAAATCCATTAATATGCTATCCCATTTCCATTCTGGGATCTCTAGTGGTTGCAACATACCACTAGGCCTTTGGTGCTCAATCTTAACCTTTTGGCACATCAGACACCTAGCTATAAACTTTGTCACATCTTTTTTATTCCTAGCCACCACCACATTTGCTTTATATCTTGATACATCTTGGTGACACCAGGGTGAATAGTATACTCACTATGGTATGCTTCTTCTAAGATCGTCTTCCTTATCTCCTCATCACTTGGCATACAAATTTAATCCCGATAAGTCACATATCCATCATCATTAAATCTAAATTCTGTGTATCTTCTCTCTTTAATATCCTCATGGATCCCGAGTAGATACTCATCCTCAAATTGAGCAGTTCAAAACTCTTTCCAGGATTCATTGGTTATGACCATAGAATGCACATTGTACAATGTCATCTGAGGTGCTTTGCTTTGAGTATCTAAGAAAGTCTCAAGTAATTGATGCTCTTGAATCATCATATGAGCAACATGTACTGTTTTATTGCTTAATGCATCTGCCACTACATTGGCTTTACCTGGGTGGTACTTGATCTCAAAGTTGTAGTCTTTGAGAATTCCATCCATCTACATTGCCTCATATTCAGTTCCTTTTAATCCACTAAGTACTTTAAACTCTTGTGGTCACTAAATACTTTAAACACAGACCCATAAAGATAGTGTTGCCAAATTTTCAAGGCAAAAAACCATTGCTACCAACTCCAGATCATGAGTCAGGTAATTCTCCTCATGCAGTTGCAATTGTCTTGAGGCATAAGCAATAACTCGATCATCTTGCATTAAAATGCACCCTAAACCTTTCAACAATGCATTTGTATAAACCACATATGGTCATCGAGGATTAGGAATAACCAGTATTAGAGCAGATGTTAGTTTCCTCTTCAACTCTTAAAATGCCGATTCACATTTGTGAATCCACACATATGATTGATCCTTTCGAGTTAACTTAGTCAATGGAGACACAATTTATGAGAATCCCTAAATGAATTGCCGATAGTAGCCTGCCAATCCCAAGAAACTTCTAATCTCTGTCACTGAGGTAGGCGGTTCCTATTTCAAAACAGCATCCACATTGTGTGAATCTATAGTAATTCCTTTTGCCGCCACCACATGACTAAGGAATCTCACTTCCCTTAGCCAAAACTCATATTTGCTAAGTTTGGCATATAATTTATTGTCCTTTAAAAGTTACAGGATAGTACGAAGATGCTTCACATACTCGTCCTCCATTAAATAAATTAGAATATCATCGATGAATACCACCACGAACTTATCTAGATAAGGATGGAAGATTCTATTCATGTAGTCCATAAACACTACTAGACTCGTCAATCCAAATGGCATCACTAGAAACTCATAGTGACCATATCTAGTGTGAAAGGAAATCTTTGGCACATCTTCAACCCTGACTCGCAGTTGATAATAGCCTGATCACAGGTCGATCTTAGAAAACACCGCAGCTCCAACCAGCTAATCCAGTAAGTCATCAAGTCTAGGCAAAGGGTACTTGTTCTTGACTGTCACCTTGTTCAACTATCTGTAGTCAATGCAAAATCTCATACTACCATCCTTTTTCTTCATAAATAACACCGATGATCCCCATGGAGACACACTTAGTCATATGAAACCTTTTTCTAGTAATTCCTCTTGTTATTTCTTTAGCTTTGCCAACTCAAATGGAGACATCCGATACAGAGCTTTCGATATGGGTTATGCTCCAGGCACAAGGTTAATAGAAAATTCTACCTCGCTCAGGTGGCAATCTAAACACTTCTTTTGAAAAGACTTCAGGAAATTCATTCACTACTCCGATTCTCTTAATTCCTCTATCATAAGCAACATGAATGAAAACACCATATATGCCTGATAACCCTGTTGAATGCACTTTTCTACTTGCATCACAGACAAGAGTCTTAACTAACTGGGTTTCACTGTAGGTGTAATGTACACTAGCAAGGATATTATCTTTCTTGCACAATTTAGTATCGCATTGTTTACCGATATCTAGTCCATACCCATTACTATATCAATCCCAATCATAAGTAGACAGATTAAATTGATAGTAGCTGATCTATTCTCAAATCTGAAATCAATACTTAGACAAGTGCGGTTGATTCTTATAATAATTTCCACCGACATAGACACATTAATCACATATGGCAAGGTATGCAATGACAATTTCAACCCTAACAAATTTAGAGACACACCTGCCTCCTCTAGGGAGAATGCGAATATTCTCCCAGGAATAATCGATATTTGCTCTATGATATCCACTCTTCCCTCTTCACAATATTTGGCTATGTGCCTCGTCTTGCCATACTTAAAGCAAATCCAACACTTTTTCATATGATATCTCCTACACTTTGAGCACTGAGGGGTTCTGGCTATACTAAGAGTCGATGCAAGCATTATGGAAGCCTGTTGAGATGGCTGTGCACCACTAGCATTGTTCTTTGGCCCACTGCTCTTCTAGAAAGAACCTCAAGATTGTGATCCCCCTAATAAGTCTTCTTCTTGCTAACTCTACCAGTAAGGCTAAGCGACTGTGAGAATCTGCCTTGACTATCCCTTCTCTTCTTAGTCTCTGCCTCTTTGCCCCTTCTCGTTGCTATTCTCAGCTTATTACACATTTCATCATAAGATATGATCTCAAATAAGGCCAACTGCTATCGATACTTAGGCCTCTTCTTCTCAAGCAACCTCTCTGCCTTCCATTTCGAGTCATCATTTTTTGAGATAGGTAAAGTACTTCGATAATTGATTGAATTTAGCCATAAAAGCTTTTTCATCAAGATCTCTTGCTTAAATTCATGGAATTCAGCCTCTTTCTCTGCTCTAAAGGCCACTGGAAGTAAAAGTTGAAAAACCTCACTTTAAATTTTTCCCATGTCCACTTGACTCCACCCGTTAGTCTCACTGACTTCCACCAATGTTTAGCATCTTTTCCAAGCAACACAGACGCCAAAGCCACCTTCTACTCCTCTAAGCATGGCACAGCTTTAAATATTGTCTCAATTCTCTCGATCTACTCTTTAACTTCGCCCTCCTTCATTATTCCATCAAAGGTAGGTGGATAAAGCCGTGAGAAACTCTTCCATACTCGATCCATAGAATTTTGTGAACCACTACCACCCACAGCTCCAGATTGCTTAGGTGTGCTCTCCTTATAAAATTCATCTTCTTCCTCATGCATCTCTTCTTCATTCTTAATTGTTTTACTATCTCCTCTTGCCCCATCATTCCTTAGTATACCTTGTCCCCGTACCGAATTACGTATTTCTTGCATCAAATTCCTCATCTCCAATAGCAAGGCCTCATTACCCTGTGGCTCATTCCTCAATTGTTCCAAGTTCTGACTAACCGAATTGTGATTCTTTAGTAGTAGCTCATTAATCTCTGGTACTACATCCGTATTGGATGGGTTACCACCCATAGCAATTCTGGTGGTTCTTCTTCTTGCCATCCTCTCTCCCCTCCTAAGAATGGAAGTAACCACATAAGGAGTAAGTGTTAAATGAGATCCTATGCAAAGGGAAGGTAAGTGTAATGAATATATATGCCAACTTATAGACATAAATACAAAAAGCAAAACAATCCAACATAGCAATCACACATACTAGTCTTAGAACATTGAAATTGATACTGAATTGTAATGTTTGCCTTGACATTACCAAGACAACACTTTTACACGCCGTTGTGATAACTAAGAATAGTTAAATTCTGAGGAGTTACCATAACCCAAGGGTTTAAAAGATAATTAGTTAAATAATGGGATCCCAAGAAAACCATTTTTTTAAATAGTGTTTGAGCTCAAACCATGGTTAAAAATCAATTAAGAACAAATATGAAAGCATGGAAATCAAATCACTTTAAAATAGGCTGAAACAAGCCATTTTGCAATTATCTAGCTCGTCCACCGTGGCACAAGCCATACCCGTCGTGGCGGATGGTACAAAGGGACAAGTCCCTCGAAGGCCTTTTGCGCTATGGAGCGCACCTACTGTTATGACAGCAGATTGCTGTCATGACAGCTCTTCAAACTTTTAGAGCACACCATTTTACCATCCAATGTCCGATTTGGGTGGTTTATGTATCCATATAAAGCTCTTCGAGCCCTCTAACTAATGGCACCAGACTCACACTCAAACAATCATTTCTTTAAAAGATGGACACCCAAACCCAATATGGTTGGTTTTCACCTTAAAACACACACAAAGGTGGCAAACTCACAATGCCAATTGCCATTAGCCTTAAAGACAACTTGACCACCTCAAATGGACCATACACAACATGAAAATTCAATTATAACACATAATTATGCATTCACACTCAAAATGACCACCAAAACCCCCATTTCATTACAACATAAAGGAGTGGATAAATTCTAACGCACATGTCAATTGATTATTTTGGCACATAAATCACTTTAAATTCATCACTCGTCATTGTAACTTGGCCTAACACATACACATAACCCACTACGTCAACCTTGGACCATGATACGCATACTTATCATAAATTCATATAAGTAATGTCCCAAAATAATATCATGTTCCTAAGTTAGCATTATATAATGGCAATATTCATTACAAACCTAAAAGAAAAAGGTGAAGAGCTATATTACAATGCTCTTCACTCTTCAATTGTCCCTTCCTTCCCTTTATCCCTACTGGAGCCCTTACCTGTAAAATATAACCATGGGGTGAGATAAACATCTCAGTAATAGGATAATTCACTACTGTTAATTAATATGCACAACTATTAGGGAGTAAAGTTATTAAAATATGAAAATAAACTTTTACATATTATAACATATTCTTTTTTATCAACACAAATCATTTACCACTAGTATGATCGTTCTATTATCCGAGCCTCTATATCACGTCGATCAAAACCATAGGCTCTTGGACCAAGTGCACATTCACATTGATTTGAGCTCACCTTTAGTGGTAGGATCACTCAGCCAAAAGTGTCCTATCTCACTTCTAAACTACGGTTTCCCTTATCACACTCGAGTTATTATCCAACATCGCATCATTGATGCTAAGGAGCGTTACTCTCCAACGCTGTATCCTGTATGTATACTAAGGAGAAAATCTCCAACATAGTGCCTCACTAGACATTAAGGAGATACATACCATATGGACTTCCACTACTCCTTCTTATGGGTGAACTGCTACCCCCTAACATGATTAGACCCACACTCAACATATATATCACCTATACATTTCAAATTTCTCAACCCATTCATATATAACTTTCATCATACTCATCATTTGCAAATAAATTTTTCATACACAAAACCACATTTCATAATATGCTAAGTTATCAAATCTCAAGTAATAGATTTAACTATATACTCATAGACAATTAAGCAATATAATCAAATAGTGTAAATCATTCTGTTACCTTAACCCTTTGTTACAAAAAAGGGTTACTGTGGTTCAACATTAGCTCCACATGTTCTATACCCATGATATAGCTTGAGCAATGCTCAATCTATATAATCAAGTGATAATCATCAATTATCACTTGGATAACTCCAAATTCACTAGGTTCTAAGTATCTAAAATACCCAAATTTCTTTTCTAACAACATCAACTATTCCTAAACACTCTACCCATCCTTTTAAACATTCTAACACACTAAAATTACTAACTAATATCTCACATTATCTCAAAATCTTCAAATTATACCTAGGGTTCATCCAAACCCTTACCAAAAATTTCAATCACCATAAAACTCATAAACTTAGGGTTAGAGGCTTGATTTAATTTCCCAAGACCTTAAATAAACCAATGGGTTCAGTCTAAACCTAAGGAAATTGAAATCAAAGTCCTCATTGCCCTACCAATCTAGATTTTTGCATAAAAGAGGGAGAAGAGGGAATGTGGAACTTACTCAATGGTGATTCGAGCTCTAAATGCTTCCAAAGTAGCCTAGGGATCGTGCCCTAATAGACTAAGAGCTCATCTATGTCACTCTCTCATTTTTCCTTCTTTCTCTCTTCTATTTTTGGTCTATTTTCATGAACTAATAAGTGCTGATTTTACACATGTGCCATAGAACATTGACACACTCACTACGGCACATGGCACAGAAAGTTCCGTAAAATTTTAAACTCCCTTCCATGCCATGGCCTGCTCAAACATAGCCCTAGTCCTCTTCTAAGACTATCCAAGGATCCAAAAACTATATCAGTCTCCCATAAATCTCATCAATTAATAATTTATCTAAATTGACCAATTTACCCTTAGAAATACTGATAATTACCAACTGAGAAACTTAGGATGTTACAAAGGCTATATTGTGTTATGTGTAAAATTTTGATTTATTGCCATTTACATATATCTTAATTGATATACAACTGTATAAACTAGGTGAATCTCGGTTACTGAGTGGTTGTACTCACCCGTCATTCTTTAGTATTTTTGGGGCCTAGCTTATCGAACCAATATTGGGGAAAATGACTAAAGACATATGATTCTGAGTAAATCCTACTAGCAAGCCTCTTAGATTTATTTTGATGTGTCTTTAAGTTGTTAACTTGCTAACTAAGATTCCATTTTATTATTTTGACTACTTGTATTATCGTTGTGAAAATTATGTGTATTTTATGCCCTAAGTTAGTGAGATGTGATCATAAAACTTGTAGTACTAAAATACTAATGTAAGTAGAGTATAGTGTATTTTAGTTATTTTATGATGAATATTGATAATTTTTGCAAAGTTTACCTTCCCCTTGTGTTTTTGTGAATTGAGTGGTTGAGAGTTGAATTTATGATATGTGTATATTTGAATGGATGTGGTGTGTTACATAAGTCCAAAATAATCCATGGAGTATGGTCTAAAGGTTAGTATAGGCTTTTGACACATGTGTGACAGTTTAGACACCCTAGTTTTGAGTTTTTGTGAAAAATGAGTGAAATTGGGTTTGGCTGTGTAACTTTTAGTAGAAAAATAATTTAGTTCTGAAACTTATGCCAGTAGCTAGAGTTAGGAGAAAGCTCTCTATAGGTACCAAGATCACCTTAATCGAACATCGAATGGAGAAATGGGACGTGTCAAAAGTTCATCTTTGGTGCTATTATTTGATAGCAAAAATTTACTATCAACAAAATTGTGCAATGCACCATGGTGCATGGCGCCTCATGCTTTGGCACATAGCACAGAAGCAATACACCGTAACACACCTGCAATTAGCCGCGACGCATGTGCTATTTTCTACACAATTCACTGTTTTTGATGTTTCATGCAATTGTATGATTCTTTCTTGATTCCTATGTTTCCATGACTGTTTTAAACTCTAATTTGAGAATATTGAAAGTGTATGGGATCATTTTAAATTGTGAAAACTTGGTAATCTTTTTTGGGTTAGACCCTTGAATACCTTGGCTTTTAATGGTTAATTGTGTTTAAGTAAGGGCAACCTTACAATTTTAGTTAAGGATCACCATAAAGACTTAATTTTAGATGGGTCTAAAAAATTCTAAAATTTTAGTTTAGTCTAAGGGAGAAAAGTTAGAAGAATTTTATCGATAAAAAGACTAAAATATGCTTCACTTATTATGCATAATTACTAGTTGTTAATTTTCTTATTGCACTTGTTAATTTACTAATATCATTTGGAAATTACACTCGTTTGTCAGACAATTAGTAATATTAGTGCTAACTTGTTACTTTACTAACATTAATTGTAAATTACAAGACCTATCAGTAATTTACAATTGATATTACCAAGTTATAAGACCTATTAGTAATTTACAACTAATACAAGAAAATTAACAAGTAAAGTTAGCAACTTAACAATTGATATTGCTGCTTATAATTGAACAATTGATGTCAAGACATATAATTATTAATATGTCAACTCATGTAATTTGCAACTCATATTCATAAATTAACAAGTGGACTAAAAAATTAACAACTAGTGATTCTGCATAATAAGTGAAGGTTATTTTGGTTTTTTCATCATCAAAATTCTTTTAACTTTTCTCCTTTAGACTGAACTGAAATTTTAAAAGTTTCTTAGACCTACCTAAAATTAAGTCTCTACTGTGGTTCTTAACTAAAATTCTCCCTTGCTTTTTATTAGTACAGATCATTTCTAAGATTTCTACATCTTGTTCCAATTTATTTCTATTAATTGGATTATAAATAACTTCCTTGTACAGATATTTTGCATGTACCATTTTCCATTTCACTCAATACTGTCAATAGAAGGTGGAAGACTTGTGATACATTTTTATAACTAAGACATGGTGCAATAGCAGGTGAAGTTGGAGAAAGAAAGTGTTTATGGCATTCTTTATGGAGGTCTAACTTGTGGAACTGAAGTTTTACCGACCATTGCAATAATAACTCACCCGATCAACATATTTCCATAATTTGTTCTGCATGAACCGGTTTTTATATGCTTATAAATTTGATATTAAAGCTTGGTTAACGAGTGAAAGAAGTATATGAAGATTTTCTATAATATGCCAACATATTTGCAAGTAAAATGTTAAAGCTACAATAAAGTCTAGAGTAGCATCAAATATCTAAAAGTGAAGCTATCATGAGGATTAATGAACTAGATATAGAAGAAGTGGTGAAAAATGAAGGTGCAGATCGAGATAAAGCTGAAGATGATGTTAAAGATGGAGATGGAGATAAAGCTAAAGATAAAGATAGAGCTAGAGCTGGGAATTCAAGCAAGTTGGGCCTATTCGGCCTGAGCTTGAATAGGCCCGACTCGAATAAGCCAGAATCTGAATAGCCCTACTGTCCTTATAAGCCTGAATTAACAAGCCCGACCCAAATTATTTTGGGTTTCGGGCTGACCCGAATACCCGTTTAATATCTTTTTTTGTTTATGATTTTGATGATTTTTTCCACCTAATTGCATCAAAATGATAATCCAACATGCATTAATACTATTTTTTTTATCCATCTAAGCTAACAAAGCAAGTTCACCATACTAGTTTAACATCCAAAATAAATAATCCAACAAAATAACAATACATTCAACATGATATTAAAGTTAAAACATAACAATAATCAACAATACAAATCAAAGTCAAGCTAAATACAAATCCTGTGGCTCCTCCTGTTCCTCATCATCATCCAAAACTACATTTGCACTCTCAATGGCAGAAAAATCCATATTTGGATTTGGTTCAAGTGATTCCTCCTCTTCCTCTCCCTCCCCCTCCCCCTCTCCTTCTTCCTCTTCCACTACCTCTTCTCCCTCAATCCTTTCTTTCTCTTCACTATTTGCAACATGACAACAAAGGAAAAATTTTTAAATTATAATTGAATGAAATCAAATTTTACTTAATAATTATATAACAAAATAAACATATATTTTAAGTTTATATTACCATCATATTGAAAACTACTTAACTAATTACGAGTGCAAATAAGAGCTTAAAAATTAGAAGGAACAAGATTGCTCTAGTATTTGATGAGAACACGTGAGCTAATGCTAAAAGCCAATTCACTTGCCACTGTAGTGATAGGAATGCTAAGGATATTGACTGCCATCTTTGAAAGGATAGGAAATCTACCCTTATTAGTGTTCCACTAATTGAGATCGTCTAAATCTTGATACACCTGGGGTTGAAGTATTGCCTCATCTAAATAAAATTCAAGCTCAGACTTTCCAACAGACGTAACATCTATGCTTGTATAATTAATCCAATCCTGTAACATGTAAAAATTTAATAAAACACCAACTAATAAATTAAAATAAAAAAATAACATTAATAATAACATGAAATTAAACTTACATCTAATACTCTTAGAATATTGCTACTCATGGTTGAAATTGAAACACTAGAAGTAGTGGAGGATTGAGCTTGATTTGCTTGTATTAGAATTGTTGAACTTTATCTAAGATCTAAGGAAAGAGCATCCATCTCTTTGTATTGATTAAAAATATATCTCAACTTGCTTTGAATGCTCCCAATCTTAGCAGGGCAATTTATAGGATCAATCCTTGCATACATGAACTGTATCATTTGAATCTTCATTCGTGGATCAAGCACAATTACAATTGCAAGGATAGTACTATAATCATTCCAATACTTGTTAAATTTTTCTTTCGTTCTTTGAGCCATTTCTTGTACCATGAGATCACCATTTACCATATTATCATCTAACAAAATCTGAATCTTTGATACTTGAGCAAAATACAAGTTTGAAGTGGGATAAAATATCCTAGACATCAACCTTGTCATCACATCAAATGGCCTCAAGAAATTACACATCTCTTCTCCTTTCCTCTGCTTTTCATATGTTGGGTAATGGGTGAAATTATTATCAACACATGCAAAGCTAGTAAAAGCTTAACAATATTATAATCCACTCTCAAGCATTGTAAAAGTATAATTCCATCTAGTGGGCACATCCATCCTCAAGCCAATTGAACTATCAATGCCACCAACCTCTTTAACACATTTTTTTAAAAGTAATTGTCCTTGCCTTTGATTGTTTGACATACTTAATGCTATCTCTAATCTTGTTTAGAGTAGCACTTGTCACTTTTAAGCCCTCTTAAACTATTAAATTTAAGATATAGGCACAACACCTTTGATGAAAAAATTCTCCATTATAAATCAACCCATTATCTTGCAAAGTAACCTTTGTTTCAAAATTTCTTGCATATTATCATTTACAGAGGTGTTATCTAAAGTGATAGAAAATACTTTCCTAATAATCCCCCAATCAATCAAACAATCATAAACTTTTTTAGCTAATTCTTTTCCAGAATATGGAGGCTCCATCTTACAAAAAGAAAGTATTTTACTATTCAATCTTCAATTTTCATCAACAAAATGAGCAGTCAAGCATAAATAACCTTCAAAGGTTATAGCAGTCCAACAATCAGATGTTAAACAAATTCTACCAATACTTTTCAACAATCTTTGCTTCAATGCCTCTTTATGCCCTTAATAGACTTTTGTAACATTAGACACAGCTATTTTTTGAGTAATGCACTTTACACTAGGATTTAACATTAAAGAATAGTACTTAAACCATTTATATTCAACTATGGAATAAGGCAAATCATGTTCAATTATCATCATAGATAAAACCTCTTGCACATGCTTATCATTAAGCTTTCTAGACCTCAATTTTCCTTCTTTGTCCATCATCATCACTCCAATATCATGATACTTAGCAAGTTGGGGACAATTTTTAACATGTCGTGCTAAATGAGATGTGCCATCAGCCCCAGATCCTGCTAGGTCTTTATTACAACTATTACATCTGGCTTTTACTTTCCCATCAACTACAATTCTAGAAAATGACTTCCAAACATCAAATGTATAGGTTTTTGATTTTTTAGCAACAGGTGGCTTCACTTCTTTCTCAAAACTTGTTCTTTTACTAGAATTACTAGGACCAATAAACTTCTTACTTGTAGAGGCAACAGATTTCTTACTTGCTGATGTAGCTGATTTAATTGCAGAGGCAAGTAATTTTTTCTCATTGTTTTTTTTGAGAAGGAAAAATGTCAACTACTTTACCCTTGCCACACACAATATCATCTAACTTATTACTAGAACTACTACCCATGTTTTCATTAGTTTTCTTCCTTTGACTAGAAGACATGTTTCACTGCATAAAATTGGAAATTAAACATCAATTTAACATACTATACATCTATGCCTTTATTAAAAGTTAACACAACTAGAGGTAGTCTCAGTCTCTCAGATAGCTTAAGATATTTAATTCCACATAAAAACATAACCATTGAAATTCAAGTAAAGGCAGTCTCAGATAGCTTAAAAACAAGCTTAAACAAACACAACCAGAGACAAACTCAGAGGCAAAGCTAGCTTAAAAACAACCTCAAGCAAACACAATCAAATATTGATCAAGCAATTAAGTAGATAATAAGCATGCCATCATATATCAAAACAGAGCAGAGATTTCAGTCTTAAGCAATCAAATAGATCAAAACAGAGCACGACAGTATGCATGAGAGAAAAAGAAAGAAGAGGAAGAAAACCTCGCCAGTAGGTTTTGCCATTCTGTCTAGACAAAACTTGCTGTACTAGGGTTTTTGGTCTGGACGAAGCTTATTCTGCCAGTAGCTTTTAATTTTTTTAGTCTGGATGAAGCTCAAGTGTGAGACAGTAAGAGATTGTGAGTGATCATGTAGTCTAAGAGAGATTGAAAATGTGACTATGCGAGTAGGCCGATGAAGTTCGATGAGGAAGAGGAAGTAACGACTACCGATGGGTCTGATGTTCTTCTTTTAATGCATTTAAAGTTTAGCCTCAGCATAGTTTAGTGTGAGGAGAAGCAAGACAATAAAGACACTCACTGTATCTGAAGATTCTAAACGTCCTTCATTTAGTTGATGGTTTAAAACTTCAAATGAGAAATAGAGAAAGAAATTTTAGGCTTTAGGGTTTTTTTATGCTCTTGCCATCTTGGGTCTCGCGTCTTACCTCTTAGTCTTAGCCTCTTAAGTCTCACCCTCACGAACCTCACCTCACTCACTCATGCTCGGTTGCTCCTGATCATGTCAAAGTGTCTGTGTGTGCAGCAAGCAGCTAGCTCCATTTAAAAAAATAAAAAACAAAATGGGTATTCAGGCTGAGCTTGAACCCGTTCAGGCTTGGCCTAAATTTTTTCGGGCCTATTCGAGCCACTCGAATAAGCCTGAAGGTTCAGTTTCTCCTAAAATGCTAAGCTCAGCCCTATTTTTTTTTGAGCTTATTCAGGTTGGCCTGTTGGGCTCGGCCTGAATTACCAGCTCTAGATAGAGCTAGAGCTAAAGAAGTATGAAGGCGTTGATGATTATGGTATTGATGGACAAGATTATAATAGTAAAGAAGAAAAAGAGGAACTTATAGTTGAACATGATAGTGAAGAAAGATAAGATGGTAAGAAGAGGAGAAGAATAGATGAAGCCTCAATGATTTGAAGGTCTAAAAGGAAAAGAATTGAGGTAAAGTGGTTACCTTTTCTCAAAGAACCAATGCAAGGGAGATTTACTAAGGAACAACAAATATATGAATATTACACCTAGCAGACCAATGAAGCTAGGTGATGAGTAAGTAAAATGATTTTACTATTTGACAATTGTGGTGTTTTATCTTTAATATAATAATAAATTTTTTTGTTAAGTGTGTTGTTGAGATGCATGATTATTACCTAACTAAGGCAGAATGCTAGAGTCTTGGTCCCTAAAAATGGATAAGTACAGTAGTATGTCAAAAAGTTTTAATTAATTAGTTGTTTAATTAGATATTGCATTGAGTATTAGATATGGTCTCTATAGGTGATGAGTATTGTTGCAAAAGTGATAGTTAGTGAGAAACTTCATGATGGTTTGATGCAGAGGTACATGTTTTATTTAGAGTTTATAATGAACCTAAGGGATAAAAAAAGAAAATGATTTATCTATGAGGATGAAAAAATGGTTATGCCCGATAAAGTAGGTGTAAAGTCCCTAATCAATCCAGACTTTACCATTCCCAATCACACAATCAATAAATACAAGAACAATAATATTAGAGTAATAGCTCTTTATTTGTTTTTAGATCATAGGATCCCAACTTTTAAAACAAATACTCAAATAAGAGGGCTAGCAGAAATGCAAACACATTCATAAGACTTAAAAAGACACAACATCTTTACCTTGAAAAAGGGCCATGCACCGCGGCTTGTACCAGATATGCCACGGCATATGGTACAGAGCAATATGCTCTATTTCTGCCTGTGCCATGTGTTGCAATGTGGCATACCGTGTGGTGCTGTATATATGACAATGACAACTCAAAAGATGAACTTTCACTGCATGCCATTTCCACATCCAATGTCTAATTAGATTGATTCAAGCACCTACACGAAGCTTACAACATATAATAGCTAATGGAATAAGTTTGGACTTAATCTGAAAATTTGATTTAAAATTAGACATTAGGTGTAAAAAATACTTTTCTTTTAAAAACTTGCATCCTAAGCACTGAATTCTTATTCCTTGTCCCATTATACCACTTCGGGTCTTGAACTAAGTCTAAATGGACCACATACACCTGGTTGACACTACTAACCACATATATCACATCATTTACTCAAATAAACCTCTTAATGCCATATTACACACTTGTAGACTTATATGAGGCACAACATATATAACACATATTCACATATATACAATTAGACTTGTTTCACTTTCAACCTTCTGACTCTTAAATATAGGGCTCCACCTCCCCATATGGTCGGAAGTTACAATGTACTCGACTCTTTCAATAGGGCTTCGCCTCATCATTTATGTCAAGTTCTCACATATAATAAATCACAATCAATTTCACATTCAACACATAATCATCATATCAATTCACATATAAGCAAGTGGAACAAGTTACATATAATATGCACTTACTTGATTGGCATCTAGGCCTACCCACGTACCCTTCACTAAGGCATCCTCTATGAGATGTAACATCATATACATATACAAGCAAGGTTTCACTACACAATTCATATACATACTCACTTTTACATCCTAGTTAGCAACTCAAACTCTAACAATATATTATACGTTCATTTCACTCAAAGGTAGTCATACTACTACCAAGTAAAGCTATTCTTTCCTTACTTACTTTCCCGACCTTCTCATACTCTCTTCACTTGTGTTTAAAAGTAATGAAGTGAGACATATGTCCCAATAACTTAGAGGTAACCCCAATTACTGATTAGTAAGCAAAATCATAAACAACAGATAAAGTAGAATGTGTTTTAATAAAAGCGATATCATATACATATACAACAATTCATTCTCATCAATCTCATTATGCTCCTGCTAATACATTCTTGGTTCCACCTAGCTGAGTAATTTTTATGCTCGGACTAAGACTTTTAGTTACATGGAACAGGGCCCACCATACAACTGCTCAATCCAAGTAATCCTCTTCGCATATGGATAGTCTCCTAGGTCCATCGTGGTAGAGTTAAACTCTATACTCTGGATCATCAGGACTTCCTAGCCTTATACAAAGTAGGACCATGACCCCCTACTCTAGTATAGGGTAACCTCATGGATCATCCATATCCTATGTCCGCTATTGTGGAGTCAAGCTCTATACTCTAGATCATTAAGATTCCTTTCCTCAGTCTGTCCTAGTAGAGTCAAGCTTTATATTCTAAATTATCAGGACTTCTTAGACCTCCTCACAGTAGGGCTACGTCCCCATACCATAATCCAGAGTTTTCTCACAGATGTGATGTATGTCAATACACATGCCACCTTAAATTCATTTCAATCAATCAATACTCATACACTTGCATGCATATTCCTTCACAATTGCTTTGCTACTTGCTATTAGTTCACAATACAGTGCACGTGCTTATATAAAAATACTTATAAATAATTTCACAAACAAGCAAGTAAAAGGGTTACTCTAGTTACCTTTAACCTTTACTACTAAAGGTTACTAATCATACTAAGCTCCCAGAGGTATAGATTCTCATGAGCAATGTCATAGGTGCTCAATCAACATAACACAATGCCCCTCAGTCAATTCTTAACGTTCCACATAAGCATTAATTCAGCTAAATCAAATCCCTTAAGCATACAATGGTCTAATTATTGCCTTTTGAATTCACAAGTCTATTATTTATAGTTGTTAGCCCTATAGGCTATTCAAATGATCATAACAACCTCCTAATTCATTTATTTAACCAATTTCATCCTTTTAACCTATTTTTTAGGCTATTTTAAGCCTAAACTCTTAAAGCTCAACCATTCAACTCTATACTAGTCATAAAACCTTAATTTTGTATTGAATAGCTTATTTTAGACCTCTCTTTTACATTCCAACACCTTAAAACTTTATGATTTGATTTCTCAACCGATGAAATTCAACATAAAATGAGGAGAAATAAAACTTAGGGTTGCACGTTACTTGCCTAACAAGTCACTGATCGAAGCAAACTATCGAGCTTTAGATATTACTTGCCATAACAGAGCTGACCTCCTCTTCCTCTCCAGATGTGTTTCCAACACCTCTCATTTAGATTTCACGAGTTATTCATGTTACTTTTAAGTGATTCCTACACAATGTGCTATGGTGTGTGGCATAGTGAGTCCAATCTCACTTGTGCTCACATGTTATGCCTCGAATTGTCATTCTACCTTTCAACCCTATCAATACAGCATCCAAACAATACAAAACATTAACTCAATACTCAAACCATAATAAATCCATTGATTACTAATTTACCCCTGATTAGCAACTAGTTCCTTGGATTGAAATCCAAGATATTATAGTAGGGTATAACATTACAAAACTATAATTTCCTCTTTTTGCCCATGCTTGTGTGAATTAATTGGTTTTGATATTTGCTGACCTTAAAAACCATTAATTTTTCATTCTTGATTCATTGGTTGGGAAGTTATATAAAGAGAAGAGGATGATGGCTGGATTTATGGCATGATTTTTTGATACCATTGCATAATCACTTTAGGTAACATAAATTTCCATACTTATATTATCTAACATTAGGAACTATTTGTACAGGAATAAAATAGTAAATTTATTACAAGTATGTGACCCACAAACTTATAGAGAGAATTTCAAATATATATTATATTTAAAGAATTTCTAAATCAAAGTAATGTGTAAGTAACTATAGAAACAACTCAATTTTACATATTCGCTACAAATAGACATTTGACCTTACTTTTAACTGTTCATATTTGTAGATATGACTATGGCATATATGTCATTAAGTACTTTGTAGAATGAGATGGTAGAAAAAGGAAAAGGAGGACTTATAATGGAGACATTTTCAAATGTATGTATATGTAATATGTAATTTTTTTAATTTTTTTTCTTACAATTATCAATGTTCAACTTAAATTTTTCTTATTTTTTCTAGGAACAACTAAGATAGTTTAGGGTTGATATGGCATTGTAGCTTGTTAATCACAAGAGAAATCAAAGTTTTTGCCTTTGTTTAGCCGTTAACTAATTAAAGAGGGTAGGGAAGAAGTTTAAATGAACTTTATGACATGTGTGTATGTTGTAGTATCCTAAAATATATTCAATGATTAATTTAATCAATTAGGTATTTTAATTAATTAAATGGTAGTGATTAGGGGTTAATTTGGGTTTGGATGGCCAGTAAGGCCTATTAGAACTTTAAAGGGCTTAGAATAGGGTTTGAGAGGCTATTAGACTGAGTTATGCCCAGAAATTGGGATTTACTTATGTTGCACATTTAAGCTATCTGCCGTGTCGAGAATGTAGTTCGTTATGGTGAACGTGAAGAAAATTTAAAACTTGAGTTTGCACAGTATTTTCACAACAGAAGTGAAGTGTGAGGGTTAGGGCAAGAGGAAAGTAAAGTTCTTTGCTAAGTTTCCTTCTAAAGGCTTGTGGAAGTGTATTGAAGCTTCTACAACCTTGGATAAGTCACATTTCTCTTTTTTTCTGGTTAAATGTTAAAAGAAGTGGTTGTTCGAATTGATGGTTAAGCCACAGCTATTATAATGACTTAAATGGGCTATTTGGGAGTTTTTAATGCTTTTATACTTACGTTTTAATGGTTGATAGCATCAAATGCCATTAATGAGGGGTTTAGAGAACCCTAATATTAAATAATTAAAGTGAAGCTAATGGGGGTAGTTAGCAGTTATTATTGAGGTTAATGGGAATTAAATAAACTACTAAAATTTAGTTTTGGGGCTAGATATATTCAATCATGCTTAGTGATGGATTAGTCCTTAATCATGATTAAGGGTTTCATTAATTATGATTAGTCATTAATACTGTTTTGTGAGTTTGGTTGTAGACTAATTGCACTTGGAGCTTATTTCAAAGTAGTTTCTTTAGAAAATCTAAATTTGACTCTTAGGATGGTAGCCTAAGAGTAAAGGTAACTAAGAATCATAGTGCATATAATTGTGTTTGCAACTGTAATTAAATTGCTATGTGATTACTGTCATGAAATGAGTAGCATGGATTTGCTAGGAGACTATGAACTTAAGATTGTGGTTAAATGTAAATTATGCCTAAGCAATATTTTTTTGATAAGTACGTCAGTAAAGATATATTATACGATTAAGAAAATATGATCTGTTGGCTTGAACTGACTATAAGTCATTTATGACATTATTTATAGGGTACATGCTTGGATTGGCTATGGTTTATTGATAATGTTTATGATGGAATGTATGCCTATATTGGCTATAAATCATTGATGATGTTATATAAGGGATTGTATGTTAGGACTAGATATGTTATTAATGTGATCAAGATGTGTGGTAGTGATTAACAAGTTATATGAACGATGATAGTTGCAAGTTTTGTTGTTTAAGTGCATGCTACCTATTGTGATATGCATGAGTAGAATTACATTAAGTTATATTAAGTTGGCATGAGTATGGGGCTTGAAGTTCACCCTAGAGTAGTAGAAGTCTAGAATGATAAAATCTACATGGTATAGCTTTTTACTAAGTTTGCGCATAGTGATTGGCATATTTCATTACTAATATGCTTAGCATTGCCAATAACCTATAGTTATGGCATGGGTCATACACGATGTGCAATATCACCAATCCTAGACTGGATGGTGTAAGTCAGGACATATGACACCCTAAAATTTGAGTAAAGGAAACCCATAGTCTAAGAGTACGTATGGAAGCCTTTAGTTGAGTGACCATTCACATAGGGAGTAGGGCTATCCAATCACCACAGGTTAGTATATATAAGTAATTAGCTTATGGATTCAGTTAGATGATATAAGGAGGGATATAAGGTGGTACATAAATCATAAGAATTGAATATATATATATATATGAACATTTATGATTATGTGATGAATTGAGAGATATGCTATGATTTCCTTTATGAATGTGATTGCTGATATTGTTTAATCTTATGCTCATTACTTAATATTTTTCAAGAGACGTGATGATTGCTATATTTTTACTGAATTTATTAGTATTTTTATATAATTGGAAGCTATTTATTTAAATTTAATAGCAAAAATATGATTATGTGAATGATTATGTGTGAAAATGGACATCGAAATGTAACTATAAGTTAGTAAACCAATTCTAAACATTAATTTTAGGTTTTTATATGTAGGGACGCCTAAAGGTGAAAATTTCGAAGCCCAAATGCAAGAAAGTAAACCTGAAAAGAAGTTTTGCATAGGTTATATTTGCTATAGCAAAAATTGCATTTGCTACAGCAAGCATAATTTTAGTAAAACATATAGTTTGATTTTCAGTGAATATTTAGGGTTTGGGGATCTCATTTTTGACCATTCCTGACTTCCAGTAGCTGCAAACATCCAGGAAGAGCAAAAGGAGCCAAATGAGGGTTGGAAGAAATGGGTTTAGTAGGAAATTAAGGTTTTAGCTCAAGATTACCCCTGACTAAGCATTTCTTCTCCTACTTCTCTCTACTTTGATGTATATATTACTGATTTTTACTATCATTATAGACATGTGTGGCAAATTTCTCTTAATGTAGGTAGCTAT